>NW_027526385.1:63367485-63659985 GCF_048455015.1 Haemaphysalis longicornis
ACTTGTGTGCCTTCAGACATCTCACCAAGGTCGGGTACTTTTTCGGACGATGGTCCAATCCCCACAACTCCTCCTGCTTGGACCGCGTTCTCTCGTCTCCGCATAGAACGCCTAAGACTATAAATTCCCCCAGGCAAACCACGTCCCACCTTCTAAGCCGTAAAGCACTCACCAAACTTGTCTCCATTGTAGAAAAGCGGGTGTCGGCGGTATATTTTAGAGGCACCAGTTATTTTTTGTCCATGCAAACAGAAACCGCCACCTTTTTAAGCCACTCGTCACTGGTTCCTGCGGAAGCACCTTTTTTTCTGCCCTCAACACACCAAATCCCTATAGGAGCACTCCGTCCTTCTTGCCATAGAGCATGCCGCTTTCACTGCCACCAGCGAACACCCCACTTGCATCTTCACAGACTCGCAATCCTACATTCAAAATTATTTGCGCTATAGAGTCAACCCCTCTTTTTTGACCTAGTGACTGAGACTTTCAAGAGGTGTCCTCTTCTCCTCCTTTTCCTGCTATGGGTACCTGGCCACGCCAATATGAACGGCAACACGAGAGTAAACCCGCTTTTCCGAGGTCTATACTGGGTCCGTCTATGCTCTGGCTAAGCTCATGCCATCCTCCTTCTATTCGTTTACGCGATCTCGTGACCCGAAATTCCCCCTAATTTCTATCGCCTCATTCTCAAAGCCTACCTTTCTTCAGACCCACTTCTCACTCGCGCTCAAGCCGTTCTTCTCCGCACGGCTCATACCCACTTTCTTCTATCTCAGGATATTTTAAATCGCATACCTAAATGCTCCAGTCTTCCATTCTGCGCTTTCTGCGGCGCATACCAAACTATTCCCCACCACAACAGGACCTCCCTTTCCCAGACCATCCCCCTTCCCTCTCCCGTATCACATCTTCGGAGACTTGGCTGACTCCCCACCCGGAACGGATGTTCAGGCCGACCTGGAGGCTCTTTGCTTTTATGTCCATACGGTTTCAGAGGATATTCTGGCTTACTATAAAGACAGAGATGTCTCATCCTCCATCCTTTACCTGACCACAACCTAGGTGGGTGACTAAGAAATAAATGTTTTCTCTCTCTCTCTTCTCTCCAGATCTGGCAAAACATGGGCTACTGTCTGCGCTTCCCTTGGTAAATCCAACTGAAACAAACGAATGCTTGTGGACACTACGCGGAAATAGTGCACTTCGTACCCTCCATCACAAAAAGGCACCCTACTGTGAGTCTGAAGTATTGGCCACAGAGCTCTAGCCAAGCACGGGAAGCAGGCTGTCCTACACTAGGTACTACCCACTCAAAACAAACAAATGCTTCGGACACCCTACGCCAGATAACTGTGCGCTCTGCACCCTTCGCCTCACAAAATCACCCCACAATGTTTCCGGGCTACGGTTCAACAAAAAACATCTCAACGAAGAGATCGACACGTCGACTTCGCCGGGCATCTCGCTTAGGCATTTAAGGCACAGGTCAGAGGGTTGTTTTGGGATCTGGTTTTGACGGCGACGTCCTGGAGTCTTTGTATTCAGGAAGTCTGACGAGTCACCATACTAACCTGCTGATCGTAGTTTTGCTAAGAATGACGGTACCCCCTTTCCGTGTTACCCGCTGCGATGTCGACGTGGTGGAATTGTATTAACGTTGTCGATAAACACGCACCGGGGTGGCTCACAAAACTGTCGCGGTGCACGGTGCCTGACGATGGTGCGCAGTGGCACGGAGCGTTGGTTGATACGAAACGGAGTGGTTCTAGACTTCTTTATTATAAACGGGCTCATGCATACAGACCCTTCCAGTACCACCAAGGCATAACGGGTAAACAAAAACACATTAACATTTTTACGTTTAGATATAAACTCGACAAAAAATAGTCAAAAACATAACTACACGAGATAATCACACAGAAAATAACTGAATGTAGAACACCAGATAAATACATAATGTCTGAAAGCTATTATCGGGTTAATTGCCGCCCAGTTAGTGTCTGCGTGTGTGTGAAATTTGGCACAATATTTGACGGGTGAGTACTGTTGATATTACGGTAAATAAGGATTGTCATTTCTTCTAAATTTTTTATGTTTGTATGTTTATTAGCTCAGGTTTCTTTCTTCCGCCATTATTTCTGTAGAGAATAAATATTTGTTCTCTTTGTTCTCTCGTTATGGGGCAGTCCTGTAAATACTTGTCGAAGCTGTCTGCTGGTAGGCTACATTTACATTTCTTGTTATTTGTAATGGCAAATCTGTGAAAGTGAAGTGGAGATCTACCATGTCCAGTAATAACGTGCGAGTTGTGAAAGCTTGTGGGTAAGTGGGCCAGAATTTTGCGGACATTTTTATCCATTCAAATGAGTAACTTTTAATTCTTTTTTTCCACTTAACGTACCACTGTTTTCCTAAGTTAATGTCGAGCTGTTTTTTTTACAAATTTTATAAACTAAGCCAGTTTATTTTTCCCCATATTTTGCAGCTTTCTTAGGCTCTTTGCTATACTAGCAGCGGTGCGTGACAGCTCGCGGATTCAACGTGATTTTATTTCGTGATATATCTTCTCTACGCTTTACCCTCGTACATTCAATGCCAGCGAAACATCTGTAGAACCTCTGAACACCAACGACATCACCTGGAAACTAATCAAGGCTTCGAAAATTCGAAAAAGCCTTCAAAAGTAAGATGCTACCGGGTAAGCCTAACCAACTGTTTCAAATTTTCAAGAGCTCCAAATAAGACAACTGCCAGAAGGATCATGTATTAGGTTTTATTCGAGTCACAATTTTCGGTGGCATCAACGAGTCTATGTCAGCCAAACTACGCGCAAGAAAAAAAATGAAATCCGCCTTACCCACCTCGGCTGGCTGGACACTGGACGGAGCCTATTGGATGATGCAAAGCGGTATTAGACTAGCTCCATCTCTTGATTTATTAGATTAACTCAACGAAAGCGTTGACAAGTTGGAATAAAGCAGCTCAATACGGCAGAACACTGCTGCAAACTGATCTTTACTAAAAGCCACCACACAACCTATATCCCTCACACATGCCCGACAACGTACTCCTCTAAACGGCCACCTAGAAGCTGCTTCTCGTCTTCTAAGAGCCACATAACAACGTGAGGGCGTGAAATCATGCGCGCTTCCTCAACTACGGCAAAATATGTAGTGCCTTGTAGTCTACGCACTCCAGTGAGTGTTCGTGATACCTTCACCGAGCAAAATGAAAGCAGAGCTCCAATAATGACTCCTACTGTCTGGCCAAGCAGCCTTATATGCAATAAGCGAAATTCCTACATGCCTTCATGGAACATAGTGTGCTCTTATGCAATCTCTGTCCGTTATCAGCGCCCGTTCTGACATCGTTGCATCGCTGTCTGATGAATATGCAAGCAACGCAACTTGGTCAGCAACAACATACAGCCAATCCGCGTTCACACGAATACGTCGACGCGCCGTCGCTGCAGCAGACGGCGAAGACGGCGCTTCGCCGGAGTCTTTCGCGATGCATCTTCAGATTGCACCCCGGCGCTCCCTCGACTTTCTCTGTGCGCGACGGGGCAACCAAAAATTTCCCCGCGATGGTGCACCCCGGTTTATCGAGGACATATGGTGTGCTCCGGTGTGGTTTATCAAGTATGAAAAGGCACACCGGTGCGCCACGGTGCACACATGTAAAGTTTATCGAGGGCGCTGTAAGATAGTGCCCCCCTGACGGTCTGCGCGCTTCGTTTTATTTAAAGCGCGTTGACAGGCCAGATGACCCCGGCTACGCTGGGTTTAAAGGATTGACAACTACTCTGCCCCAAAGCGTCGCGCCAAAACCCATCGGGCGCATCTGTGGAGACGGCCATGGACGCGCCAAGCACCCTCCTTCCTTCTAAACGTGAAAAACAAAACACATATAAAAATACGAGGCGCCCGACGTGTTAAGTATGCAAAAAAAGCTACACGAAATGCTCCCCCTTGGCGTTTGTAACAACTCCTCTGTAGCCAACTTTGTCAACTGTAAATGGTATAGGTAGTGGTCGGATTATCAGTATTGTGTGGAAAAGCTAATCAACCCAAAGAAATGAGGTGAACAATGCCCTGGTCTGGCATCACCGTGTTTCATTTCCCACAGTTCTTCATAATTTGGTGCAACTTTAAACGGTGCACTGCCCTGCATATCAACGAAAATACTGTTATATTGATGTTACACGGGGACTTGTGTTACCGCTTATAAACTTGTCATCATGCATGTTCGTTGCCATGTTCATTAGAAGCCTCAATGACAAATGCGCTTGCATCCTCAGCTTTACAATGAACTACTATACAACGTAAGAGTTGGGGAGTGTTATGAGGGAATGGGCAGTGTTAGAACTTTTGATGACGACGAGAATGACGCAGACACCGAGCTCAACAGACGCATAGGCGAAGAAGACGACGACGACCAGGTGAGGCGACAAGATGGCTGCTTAGAATCTGGTTCTCTGTACATAGTGTAAATATATTGCTTTCTCTAGACGACGGCCTCCTTCCATGCCTCCCTGGACGGTCTCCCACATGGTGCCGAAACCCGGGACGTCAAGCGACATGACGAGGTGACCCATGGAGCGGAAATCTACTCTTCGACCGCATTGCTCACCCCGAAGCGAGGAGGTGGTGTCGAGGAAGATGAACCGGCTGCAGATTGCTCAGAGAAGCCTTCTTGATTTCAGTTGAAAGCTTATCGCTGAATTCACGCCCACTCTTGAGGACTCAAAAGACGCCGATGCCGCTGTTTCGATGGCGAGGCTCCAGCACAGTGCCGAACGACTTGCTGCTATCAGCGAGAAGGTGGATGCCCTTTCTTGCGGAACCGCAATTGACGGCCAACACTACGATGCTCTAGAGTCGGCGAAAGAAGCACACAGGATTATCGCCTTACTGGAAAATAATTCTTCGCCAACAAACTACGACAACATGGATGTGTATTCCAATAATAGGTCATCGACCTCAAGAAGGTTCAAGCATGCTTGCATCACCGGCCCAAACGACACCATACGCCTCTATGAAGAACTACTCCGCTCAGACGGCGCTTGGGATGCGCCAGCCGATTGTACCTCCCTCAATGGGACCGGAAGACGCCATGATACTGGGAATGCCACACCAGCAGCGAAAAGTAACCCAGCAAGAACCACCGCAATCCATGTCGGCTACACGACCAACAGAAGAAATCAACCTAGATGAGGAGCTGGCTTCAGAAGGTGTCACCGCTGAAGTACCCAGGAGCGAAGTGCTTGAACCCTTTTCTGCCCGTCCGTATGCGGCCATGATATCTATTGGAAACGGTAGGCAAAACGGATTGTGCAAGAGAGAAAACGATGAACTCCGCGGAAAAGTATGGAAACCTGCATCAGACAATATGAAGTGGTCACTACGAGACAAGCTTGCCCTAGCGTCAGAAAGTTGTGGCAGTGACAGGAGTGAACGCGATATTAGTAAAATCACGGACAACATGACGACCGGTAACCTTCACTTCGGCTTGAGGGGCGCCGCAAAAGTCCGCACATCCCCTCTTCAGGAAGGCCGTCAGATAAAAATGCTTGCGCTAGCATGATGACCCAGGCTGCTAAACGTTTTCGCATATCTAAGAAGCCTGAACTGCGTGGTATCGCTTGGGTTTTCAGTGCACAAGATTCACACATTCAAGGTTCCCTCCGGCGTAAATGGAAGGCGTCGATGAAACTCCATCTTCAGTCAGTGCCCAATCTGAACTACACAGAAAGATATGACTGGGACTCAATACCTGACGTGATCATCATGAACAAGCAAGTAAGAAGAAAGGCGAAGTGTCGAAGAAAAAATTCCCTCGCACTTCCCCGAGGGGGAGAGTGTGTAAGTGCGAATGCACGGTTGTTGATTGCGCGATTACGGTGGATATCGTGATCTTGGAGTGGAGAGGAGGCGCCCAACACCCGCAGTCACTGAGCGGAGAGAGGAGGAGGAGAGTAGCGCCCGCCGTTACGGCGAGGGCTACACGAGCGCCCTCACGCGTCGGAATGCGGAGCGCCCGCTACGCGAGCGAGAGCTCTCCCGCCCGAAGTGGAGAGGAGGCGCCCAACACCCGCAGTCACTGAGCGGAGAGAGGAGGAGGAGAGTAGCGCGCGCCCATCTCCCCCCGTTGCTAGGGAAGACGAGGAGCGCGCGCACCCGCAGCTGTTGCTATGCGGACGACGGCGGCGGACGATTCAGGCTCGCTTAAGAAGTGCATTCGCACTTAAAAGAAGACCGAGGATAAAGGACGAACTCAGACCCCGGCTGGACCTGAATGCACCAAACACCATCTCAAGGGCTCGGGCAATGCCTTCCTCTATTCGTTTTGAACCGCATACACGAACTGTTGTCGGGCGGGAGAATTTTGTAACTTTTGATGACGACGAGAACGACGCAGACACCGAGCTCAACAGACGCATATGCGAAGAAGACGACGACGACCAGGCGAGGCGACAATATGGCTGATTAGCACCCGGTTCTCTTTACATAGTCTAAATATATTGCTTTTCCTAGACGACGGCCTCTTCCCTTTCCTCCCTGGACGGTCCTCCACAGGCAGGATCGCGAGGAGTTTCATGGGCCGTGCCACTGCTTCTCCACAAACACATGCATTCCATTCAAAAGATTATCCAGCGGTCAGGAACTGAAAGAGGGAAAACAATATTTACAAGACTCGGAGAGGACTAACGCGGAACTGGCCCACTTCACTCCGCTGAGGCTAGCCCGGTTTATCAAGCGGAGACGGGCTGATGGCGTCGGCGAGTCGATGGTAAGTGACAGTCTGCCTTCATAGCTGACGAGCTGTGTGCGTCGAGAAGTGCCAAAATAACGTTATGGTGCCACGGTGCATGAAGAACGTGGCGGTGCGGATTACGAGCGGCGGGAACAGAGAGATGAGGCCCGAAACGAGCTGGCTGCCCGCGCTCCACGTCACCGGCACACCGCTCACTCATGGGCTGGACACGGGCTTCTACGGGTGGAGTCCAGGGCTGTCGTCGGTCCTACACCTCGACGGATAGTGAGTGGCCTGGATGGCACCGCCGGCGACCGACCTCGGGCCTACACCGCGAAGGCACCGTCTCGCTATCGCCTTCTCCGAAGTGCTTCTTCTTTTTAGTGCAGAGCACTGTAGGGGCTCGCCTTGTCGTGGTAACTCGCTCGCTGAACCTGATCAGAGCCCCACGGCGTTCCGCCGTAGCGGCTGTCGTAAGTGCATCTTACAGAATCTTCGAAAGCCAAGCGGTTTACATAGGCATAAGCGTTCCAAACTCTTAAACCTCTGGCGCTCGCATACTTCTCCCCGTTGTTTAGCGCAAGGAAAACTGCAGGTACATTTGCGGCAAAATATATACGTAACCAACCGTCAGCGCCCGTTAAGTTAGGAACGCTCATTGGGTTGGTTTTTAAGATAGTTAGCGAAAAAATTGGCCGCGTATCTGCTCCTTTCATTGCAAATGTCGTCAAAATACGATAGTCTTTGTAGACATTTGCCAAGAAAATGCCCCACTTTACTTTCCCGCTCACCTCTCATGCTGTTCCTGTACCGTCGCGCTCATCCCAAGGTAAACATACTAAAGGTTTGCGCAAGGCGATTTGAATTTACCGCGTTCCACTGCTACAGGCCGGGTTCCTCAATGCCAGCGCTGCAGTACCGCGGAGACGCGCGTGAATGGAGGTGGCCGACTACAAGGTTTATAGAACCGCGTGGCCGTGCTCCACGTGCGTTCCAAGCAGAACGTGGAACCTAGCTAGTGGAACCTTTCGTTGCTGTTGCCAAGTGATTTTTCATATGCCGCCTGGAGGCGGCGGTTTTCTGCAGTAGATGTAGAATATCATTTGTTATCGAAAAACCAAGCATCCGTGAATTTTTTAATAAATGGACACTATAATATCCCTTGTGTACTAATTTCCTGTCTTATACTTGCGTAATGTCTTCTTCTTGTCCAACAAAGTTGACAGGTATGAACATATAAACCGGGCTTAGACGTTTACATTTGGCTGTGAGTATATAGGACTTTTGCGCAATATCAATTTTACTTTGGCCGGGTGGCTGAATCGAGTTACAGACAGACAGACGGACAGACAGACCGCCATACAGACATACACACAGACCAAAATTTCTGGGTTAAAGTAGCCCAAGAAAGGCCATCGTCTTTAAAAAGTTGCACTGAAACGCCGGCACGTGCGGGAGGAAAAGCCAGCACAAAAAGAACAGAACTCCAACTGGCGCAGTTTCAGGCAGGGGGCGCACGAGCATTGCGAAGGCGCGAAATTTTAATTCCATCGGACAAACCTCCGATGAATTCATCAGGAGAGGAAGGAGACAGGACGGCGAAGATCGTAATAGGTGGTAAGAGTGAACGGATAACGGCGCCATATCCCATTATGGCGAGTCACTGCTCTGCACTTCCCAAAGCTTTCTCTGAGTACAAAGGCATTATTTCCTCGGCTTCCATGCGGCCTTTTTGTTTGCGCAACCGTTACAACCCCAGTTCCGTGGATTCGCCATCACACTGCACTAGCACTCCACTACAGGGAGTAGTGCGTTCCGCGTGACAGCTTACCGGGATGGCACGGGGTTAGAACAAGTGCACACGAGCCACGCATACCACCGCTTCTAAGGTGGCTGTGGCGTGTGCCGGTCTCCTTGCTGAAGTAAGCTGTACAGTAAGACGAAGAAATAAAAACGAGGAAACAAACGCGATCGCGGTGAAGCACAAAAAATCTGTTCCAAATAAATCTGGTCCAAATTTGGTCCAAATTGAAGGAAACGAAAGAGAAGAAAGAGAAGCAAATACAATGTTGCAGCAAAAAGTTGTCAACAAATATCGTCAGGTTTCCCCCTTCGAGCACGTAAGCAGACTATAATGCTCGGAGGTATTTCTAAATTACACTTCTCCACGCATCAAATATGACTTCGAGACAAACACTATCATTTTTTCTGGCGCTATCGTGAACAAGCGAATCTGGCAAAATTTCTGCACATATTCGAAGCCTTACAGTTTCTGAGCTACCAAGAAGTTACCCGCTGTTACTAATACTGTGCTTGGCTTGTACGAGCGTGTCCTTCGTCACCTTTGCATTCCTCGTGCACAGGTCCGGCATACTCATCAATGCCGCCGTAAGCTTCTTTCTGACAGAACATCACTTAGACCGCGAATCTGCAGAGTCAGAGCAGCTGGCAGAACCTTGTACTCAAAAATTACGCCCACCTCCCCTCGCGGGAACTCTGGCGTGATGCAACACATCTCATGGGGGGTTCCATTGACGTTTTCCATCGTATTGATTACGCTTATAGCAGGGATTCTCACGCGATTGGGAGGTTGGCGTAATTTCCCATTTTCACCGTGCAATGCACATGCAGTACACGATGTTCAGGTACAGTCTTTATTGCAGACGAGAATGAGTGCCTTTTGGTCCGTAAAGTGCACAGTTAGGGGCTCAACGATTGCATCAAGCAATCGTCGAGTACTGCGAGAGAGTGCAAGCGTAACGCGGACGACCGTCGACTGAGACCGTCGGAGCGCGGCATGCCGCTTTATATTCACACCGCCCGAAGGAGAGGAGAGCGCGGAGAGAAAGAGTACTGCACATGCGCAGAGCGCGCAGCACCGAGCGCAGCGCCGCCCACCGGCGCCTAGCAACGGAGTGAGAGCGCGCTGCGCCAACCCGCAGCTGTTTGGGAGAGAGTGTTCGCATGGGAGAGAGGAGAGGAGGAGAGGCGCAGCTGTGCGGACAACGCCGGACAGACGCAGGAAGGACAGAGGGACGAGCATGAGATGCGTTGCATCTAATAACCACTTCACGCTAAAACTGGAACAGGGCCCAAAGTTCTGTAACAGAAAAGACCGGGAAGTCCACCCGCCTGTTTCCCTTGAGGGACACAGCGTCTGCCAGCCCGAATCCGTCCTCCACGGGCGGAGTTCATGTCTCCGTTTCAAAAACATTCATTTCGCGTTCATTGTGATACTGACGTAGTTAAATTTACCAGGCCTCAGACCAATGACATGCAAGGAAGCCGACACCTTGCATTGATTGTTCGTCACATCCGGATCTCATTTGCTTTCAGCCAGTGAGGGGCGTTCTCAATTGAGACTTTAAAACGGGCATAAAATGAACAAAAGTGAGAATTCCTCCTCAGACCTAACTGCACACGTGATAATAAGTGGTAACAAGGGAACCACAGGCTGACATTATTTTTAGTAAGGTGACGCCTGTTAACATACCGCATTTTCACAGTTTTCACGACGAAAGGAACACAGATTGCGTTGACGCTCTCCAACACAATAACCCTATAATGAATACAAACGCGAAAAAACGAGGCCAACGGAACTACCAATAAAAGTGTCCGTCCGGCTGGCTGTGCTTAAGTGCTATTTTTGAAGCTGTCGCTACAAGAAAAAAATCTGTAGTTTTTTTCCGTGCTAGCACGCACCCAGAGCGTGTATATATTTTGGCAAGGGTTCCAGACCATGCCCCAGTCTCGAGTCTTTATCAAGAGAAATGCTTCTTGCGGTCACCTAATACATTTAGCATCCGCTTACTTGTTGCACTCACTGCAGTGAAGAGAGAGAGAGAGAGAGAGAGAGAGAGAGAGAGAGAGAGAGAGGAGAGAGACTTTATTGCTGAGACACCGGGTTCAGGTTGAGGGGGTGGCGTCAGCCCAGATGACCGAAGCGACCTGCAGCGCCCGTTGCGTCAGGGTCCATTGGTCCGCGAGGAAGGGCACTCGCACAAAGAGTGGTATAGCATAACAACTTTTTTGCTGTACAAAACTAACGTGCATGAAACGAACCCAACTTCAGAGGGCGCCGTCTGTGATAATAATAATAATATTACTACTACTACTACTACTAGTAATAATAATATTAATCAATCAATCAATCAATCAACCTTTATTTTTGGTGCCCAGGAACAACCCTAGGGTCTTGGTACTGGTACACCATATACAAGCACTCATAAAAACAAACTAAAATCAAGACAACACAACACATAAAACCATATATATGAAAGAAACAATAAAGTAAAAATAGTTACAGAGATCCCAGAAAGCAAAACAGCAAAAAAAAAGGAAGCCTAGTGTTAGAAGCCATGACACCCGGCCAGCAAAACGTTGAGGGCACGTGAATACACAAGCAAATACTCAATGAACATGACGGAGATAGATTATTGACATAAAACAAAGGTTTTGTAACGAGATCTTAGGAAGTTTCAAAATGGAAAAACGAAGTTCAGCGTTACAAGCACTGACACTTAAACCGACAGAAATTCAAGCAACACAAAATCAGGAAAAGTGAAAAACAAACAAGCAAGATGATGATTTGCATAGAATAAATACGGAACAGAAATACGCCACATAAATGACATAAAGGCACTTAAGCTACAACAGTTTTCAATTCATTAGAGAACAAAGACAAAGAGCTCTGGAATATATCAAGACGATCGGAATATTCATTATATGCACATTGTATTCTGCAGATGCACGAGCGTCGTCTACTTAAAGCATCTGTTCTGAACGTTCGAAATCTTCGGAAAAGTTTGTTCGGCAAGTTGACATTGATAAGTGCAACCAAGTCATCACACAAAATATCACCATCAAGAAGTTTATAAAGAAAGATAATGTCAGCTCTCATTCGTCGACACCAAAGGGAAGGAATAATTTTGAGACAAGACATGCTGCCATTTGCGTCTTCTTGTACATGACGGAAACGGTGCCTAAAGATAGAAAGGAACTTATTTTGAACCCTTTCGATGCGGTCACTATTGGACTTGCAAGTTCCATTCCAAACAACAGAACCGTATTCGAGAAGAGGTAAGCAGAGAGCTGAATACAACTTTAAGAAAGGAAGAGGACTTTTAAACTCTCTAGAATACCTGCAAACAGCACCCAGACATCGAAGAGAGCGTCCGGTAATTTGTATTAATAATAATAATAACAATAATATTAGTAATAATAATAATAATAACAGTGTCAGCTATAATATTATTTTAATATGTTCTTTTTTGTTTAGCTTTGACTTTCTTCTAACTTGAGAAATACTCTTTTCTGGTGACCTTAAAGAAGCTTAAAAATGTTTTCCATCGCCTGCTTATTTATGCCTGGCGCAAGAGAAAGGCCTCCATAAATCGTTTGAGCGCAAGGACGCGGACGACAGAACGAAAAAAAGACACAACAAGCGCAATTCGTTCAAACTACGTGTAGGATTTTTTGATAATAAATTTATCCTTTCAAGCCCACGCTGTTTTTTCGAACGATGTATAGCAAACTAGCCCAAACCCAAGCCTTAAATATCCTCCATAAAACCTTCCAAGTCTACTTATCCTCCTCTATCTGAATCCATTGTTTCTACCACATCTTGCATGTCAACCCCACGTCCATGGCCCCTTATTTATTTATTTATTTATTTATTTATTTATTTATTTATTTATTTATTTATTTATTTATTTATTTATACATACTGCAGCCCCTATTAGGGGTATTGCAGGAGTGGACATAGAAATGATCAGGTGATAACAAGCAGGAACAAAAACATGAGCATAGGGCACAAATTTGGGGTTCACAATACTACACAAGATACAGAATGAACAAAATGAACAAAGGCAAGACCAAAGAAACCAAGAGAACATGGAAATCTCTACTTAGCACGCATGTGATATTGTACTCAAAACTGATCTAAAGGGAGCCCGCGGGTATCGCCGGGTAGCAAGTTCCAGAGCTCAATAGTGAAAGGAAAAAAACTATACTTAAACAAATCAGTTTTGGGGTGAAATGGCGTAATATTTAGCGCATGTTGACTCCTGGTGTGAACAGAGGGTGCTGTGGCAAACTGCAGATACCTGTGAATCGACGGCAAGCGCGGCGAATTAATCAAGGTGTACAGGAATTTTAAGCATTCTGAATGGCGCCGAGCAGATAAAGGAGTTAAACCCAAAGGTGCTAAGTTGGACGTAGGCGAAACATCGCGGTCATATCTTCGGCAGATAAAACGGACGGCTTTTTTTTGTATGGATTCTAATTTTGCAATGTCGGACGCTTTGTGTGGATTCCACACGACAGAACCGTATTCGAGTAATGGCCGTACTAAAGTTTTAAATGCTAAGAGCTTGGTTTCTTTTGGTGCTACACGGAGAACACGCTGTAAGTAACCTAATATCTTCAAGGCTTTATTATATGTGATATCAATGTGCTTGGACCAGGACATGTTATGAGTGAAGTGAAGGCCGAGGTACTTATATTCCATTTTTCTTGCTAAATGACAACCATCGAATGAGTAGGAAAATAGATGAGCGGATGGCCGAGTAGAAAATGTCATGCACACAGTTTTTTGCAAATTTACATTCATATGCCAGGCTCGGCACCAAGTACAAAAACTGGCAAATGAATTGTTCAGTTTTGCGTGATCCTCAGCAGAAGTAATTTTTTGATAAATCACGCAGTCATCAGCGTATAGCCTAATCTGAGACGTTATGTTACCGGATATGTCATTAATAAATAATAAGAAAAGAAGGGGTCCAAGTACCGAGCCCTGCGGAACACCTGAAGTTACATCAGCGGTACTGGATGCCGTTGAGTTAAAAAGTACATACTGCGAGCGGTGCGAGAGAAAACTAGATATCCAATCTACGAGCAGCGGGTTTTTTAATATGTAGTTAAGTTTAAGAAAACGTTTGGAATGGAGAACTGTATCGAAAGCTTTCGATAAGTCAATAAAAATAGCATCTACCTGATAACCCGAGTCAATGGATTCAATAACATCATGACTAAATTCGGTGAGTTGAGTGATTGTACTGAAACCGCGTCTAAAGCCGTGTTGAAACTCGTTTAGAATATTATTACCTTCCAGGAATTCTACTATGTGTTTGTATATGACGTGCTCTAATATTTTGCGTGAGTGAGATGTCAAGAAAATAGGCCTGTAATTAGACGGCGAGGTTTTGCATCCGGCTTTAAAAAAAGGGAACACTTTAGCGAGTTGCCATGATAATGGAACTGTTGCTGTTGCTAGAGATTTTTTGTATATTACCATAAGGTAGCGGCTTGTGCTTGAAGCATATCGTACTAAAAAGTTGTTGGGAATATTATCTGGGCCAGGGCTTTTTTTAGTGTCTAAGTTAAGTATCAAGTTTAGAATGCCTTCTTCAGATAAACATACGTCACCAATTGAGGGTGCAGGTTTGGCCAGGGAAAAGGTAGGTGTTTGCAAATTATCGATGGTGAAAACAGATTTAAAATAAGAATTAAATGCATTGGCTATTGTGACAGGGTCGCTTGTGGAAGCTCCATGAATGTCCATCGTGTTTGGGTCCATTGAACTCGGCAAGATGGAGCTCCAAAATTTTCTTGGATTTGTTACCATCAGGTTTTTTATTGTCACTTGGTAATAGAAATCTTTTACGGCTTTAGTTTTGCTTCTTAGTTCCTCTTTAAGTTTATTGAACTCATTTAATGACGGGGAGATCTGACGTCTAGTCGAACGATGTAACCATTTTACGCGACGTGTCAGTTGTAACAACTCCCTCGTCATCCATGGCAACCGGACATTTTTTTTCTTAGTCTTTATCGGAATAAATCGGGCGATACAAGAATGCACAAGATTTTCAAAGAAAGAAACCAAATCGTTGACGTCGCTAGATTCGCTAAGCTGTTCGAAATTTTCAAATGAGTCCTCTAAAACTGTCATGATACTGACGTCATCTGCGCGGTTAAAGTCATGATGAGTTGAATACAGAATACTCGGTGTGGGTACACGACATGAGAGTGAGACGAAAACGGCTTTATGATCCGAAATTCCCTCAGTGACAAGGCAGTTAAACGTGCTTTCTAAGAATGTTGGGCTAACAAAGACTCAATCGAGAACTGCAGACTCTCTTGTAAATTCTCGAACAACTTGGGTTAGGCCGAGAAACAGAGAAAATTTCAGCAGCTCTGTGTCTGTTACAGAGGGCGGATCGCTTAAAGCCAGGGTCGACCAACGAATTCCAGGTGCATTAAAGTCTCCCATAATGATTAGATTTCCGCTACTGTAGTTATGCTCACTAATAAAATTTGTCAAGGTGATCAAAGAATCCGCTGACGATCCCGGAGGACGGTAAAAAACGCCTATAATGATAATGATGTGCTCAAAGTAAAATTTGCACCACACTGACTATATTCCGGTTGGCCCTTGAATTGCACTAAACTTCAAGTCTGAGCGAAAAAAAAGTGCCACCCCGCCCCCTCGCCCACTATTCCTGTCCGACCGAAGTACGGAAAACCCAGGGGGAGTGATTTCACTATCATGAATTCCCTCATGCAGCCAGGTCTCAGTGACGCCCACAACGTGCGCTCCATGTGCTGAAATTATTGATAAGAAATCAGGAAACTTATTTACTATACTTCTGGCATTGATGTTCAAGAGATGTAAGTTAGCGTTCTTCTGTTGAGGTAGTCATCGAGGACCGGGAGGAGGGAGTGTAGTTGTAATCCCTTTTGTGCGGCTGTAGGACCGAATGACAGTTAGAAGCATTGTCCCAGTCGTGACGAACATTGTCAATGAAGACGTGATCGTAGATAATGCGGACGTTTGTGCCAGCGTCTCTAAATGACTTTGTTGCTTCCAACAATTTTTTTTGTATTATGCGTACGCGAGCTGTAAAATCCTCAGTAACGCGAACATTTGGGTCCTCGATGTTCTTGGCACTTTTCATAATCGCAACTTTGTCGTTGAAATCGAGGAGTTTATTGATAGTAGCTGGAGGATGGCCTTCGCTACCTCTTCCTAAGCGATGGCATCTCTCGATTCGCGGGCATTCCATTTCAAGTTCCTTTGTAATAAACTTCGACACCTTTGAAAGCAGTGACGCATTTGTTCCCTCGGGGTCTTTCAAAATGCCATGAAAAATTACGTTGTTTCTCCGGGATCGGTTTTCTAGGTCATCATTTTTTGCGGTAAGTTGTTCCACAGTGGATTTGACTGAGTTAAGCTCTTGTTTTAGAGAACAGGTCCCCTCAAAAACAGCCGCTGATGCGGAGGTTGATTCAAGAGAAGCCACTCGAGATTCGAGGGCATCAAACCTAGAATTCACGGATTGATGAAACTGCTTGATTTCAGCTATATCATCTGCCAGTTTTTTTCTGTCCTGATAGTAGCTCACTCAACATGCTTTTAACAGAAGCAATGCTGTCTGTCTCCTCAAGCTTCTCGTTGTTATCTATTGCTGAAAGGTTAGAGGCAGAACTGCTGCTGCCTTTGTTGGCCGAACTAGACTTCGCCTGTTTCTGAGGGCCTGGGTTTGTTTCTACATCCCCGCTTTGAAGCAGTGTGCAAATGCAATGAAATAGCTGTGAAAGCAATGAAAAGCACTTCATAGCAAGACCATCAGAACAATCACATGGGCAAGGAAACAGCAGCAGGAACCGATTATCAGAGCGATAGCAGCAAGCATTTTGGAGGTAGTTTACCTGCGCAAAGAAAACACGATGGATGAGCATCGTCGAAGCTTCGCTGTTTCCTTGCCCACTGACGTGCAGATGCGGCGGTGGTGCTTTTATATCCGCGGCCGGTGTCGTCACGGAACAGAACTTGCCGAACGATGGACGGTATAGCGAGGCGTTATCAGTGCAGGGGGTGGGTGCGTTCACCGACAGGCCGTCACCATCGTCTACTGGGGCGATGGGGCAGTCTGTGAGCACGCAAACTGTAGCGTCCACGTGCTGTTCCAACGGTAGAAACTGTATTCCGGACACCGGGGTTGGGAAGTCAGGCACGGTAGTAGCGCGGCAAATTGGAGCACCCAAGCTGGCGTAGAAGAACTGTGCAAAGAAAACACGATAGATGAGCATCGTCGAAGCTTCGCTGTTTCCTTGCCCACTGCCCACTTGCCCATTGCCCACTATTTACCTGACTCTAGTTCCGTTTCCACCTTGCTATTCCGTTTCTTGGAGTCCCCCGATCATCAGCTCTCTCCACTATATGCGGGGTCGAACTACCCTTCTCTGTTTTAATTTAGGCTAAGACACCTCTCGCTCGAGTATGATCGCTTTTTCAAAAACTTGTTGCATTTTCTTCATAGGAGCTCCTGTTGTATTTTTTTGCAATAAGTCGTTGGCATGTTCTGCGTTTCGCTGAAGGGGTCTTGTTAAGACAAAATGAGAACCGGTTGAGCGCCAGGATAACAGATGGGATACCGAGAGACGGGTGTAGACGAAGGGGAAGGCCAATAGTTCGATGGAGGAACGGAATACGGAAATTCGGGGGCAAATAATGTACTCGAGCAGCGCAGTAGAAGAGCAGTTCGAGGTCAGTGGCATAAAGCTTCGTCCTGCAGTGGACCTAAGTAGGCCATTGATGTCGATAGCAATTATGCCGACGATGGCCTGAGTTCTCTTTCGAGGAGTATTTCCATAAGTTTCTTTCCTATGAGTAATAAGCGGAAATATACTTATGTATCTTCCTTTCCATTTGCACCGGTTTCATAGTCTCTGTTACCTGGCAACGATTGTGTAAAATTTCTTTCTTGTTGGTTGGCCCCCAACTGACAGCTTCCCTAAGGAATATATAATCCTTCACATAATATAGTATTTTGTTACCTCGATTGAACTGGAGGCTTTCTCCAAGAGGGTCGAACGATATTATTTTTCTTTATTTCTATGTATCTGCAGCCCACGCGGAGCTTTAAATGCTGTTTATGAAGAAGAATTAGAAGGTGTTGTATTAATTCACTGAACGTAATGCTTAGCCCAAGAAACCAACAGTAGAAGGAAGGAAAGAAAAGTGCAAAAGATGTATACACTGAAAGTTAAAAATGTTATAAATCGCGGAAAACAGTACAGAAAAAGAAAAGAAAGATTGAATAGAAGCCTTTGTTTGCAAACGGGAATGCATATTTCTTTAAATCCGAGATTTCTACCGGACTACCTGGTAATAACTTCAGTGAACCCTACTTTCACCTTCACTCGTGTCCTAGGCTGGTTTCTATTTACAGCCTGCCACATTTACCGACAGACCACATTTACATTTACAACCACATTTATCCCAAGAGGTGCGCCTTTCACACGAGGCTTTTGCTGTGAAATCGAAATGAAATGAAAGAGCTTTTAATCTGTAGAAAACTAAAGAAATGCTCTATAGCCTCGGGAGAGCAGATTGGTTGGAGATAGGTGGCGATGCAGTGGAAGTGGTAAGCGAATATATCTACTTGGGCCAAGTAGTGACCCCGGATCCCAACCATTAGGCAGAGATACTTGTAAGGGTTAGAACGGGGTGCAGTGCATTCGGCATGCATTCTCAGATAATGAATGGCAGCCTACTATGTTCCCTGAAGAGGAAAGCATAACAGCTGTATCTTACTGGTACTCACCTACGGACGGAAACTTGGAGGCTCAATAAAATGGTTAAACTTAAATTGAGGACGACTCGGCGAGCAATGGAACGGAAGATGATAGGTGCCGCATTAATTGACGAGAAGAGAGCGGAGTTGGTCAGGGAACAAACGTGTGTTAAGGACATATTAGTAGAAATTGAGAAGACGAAATGGACGTGGGCAGGGCATGTAATGCGGAAGCTAGATAACCGTTAGTCATTAAGGGTAACCGTGTGGATTCTTAAGAAAGGCAAGCATAGCAAGGGGGGCAGAACGTTAGGTGGGCAGATGAGATCAAGAAGTTTGCGGGGATAAATTGGTCGCATTTAGCACAGGACTGGGATAATCGGAGATGTGTGCGAGAGGCCTTCGCCTTGCGCTGGGTGTAGACAGGATGGTGATGACGAGGATGATGATGATGATCATGATGAACCTTACCCGTCGTGTCTCCTGTGCCATCGGGTTGTGCCATCCTGTGCCATCGTGTTCGGTCGTGCTGTCATTTTGGTGAATTCTCTTTAATGACAGTGTCCAATGTCATGCAGATGGCAGCGTGTTGTCAACGTAGATATGGTTGGCACCATCATAAACGGCGTCAGTTTTCTTGTTTTTTGCACCCGCCGGAAGCTTGTACAGAAAGAACCTGTGAGTATCCCAAAACACGCATTTCCACAAATATTAAAAAAACAACTGCTCAAGGCATCCCGCCCATAGGTAATGGACATCATAGCACATCAAGAAAGTATATTTTAATGAGCAATATTTGCCATTTGCTATGGCTGCAATTGGGATACACCAAAGTGAGCGGGAAATGCGCTGCAACCTTGTTGTCATTTGTTTTACCTAAGTATTTGTGGGAAAAAATAGGAAGTGCTTGGTATTTGTTTATTTAGTAGCTGTTGTATTTTCCCGGCGTGTACAACCACCATTTCTCAGTGGTTTGTGAGAAACACTTCCAGCCTTCTTTTAGTGGCGAATCATCTTAGGGGCTTGGGCTGTCGGGTGTCTCATGTGGTATCGGTACTAAAGCACCTGTGCACTCGTCTTCAAACGCCTCGGGCTATAATGTAAGGAGTACTAAAAAAACACACCGGGACACTCGTTCTCCAACGCCTCAAGCTAGAACGCTTCGCCCTTCAAAGACACGAAAACTTTACATCAAAGCTGTATACCTCTACCCGCCAACGGTTTTAGCTCCGTGTGTAAAAACACCAAGGCACCAAGGCCTAAGGCGTCCAGCGCTCAGCATCAAAACAGCATTATGCACTTCGTCATAACCTGAATACAACATCATGCATCAAAACCGCATCATCGAGACCGCAGCATACACTGCATGCTTAAACACTGCAACCTTCGCGCCTCCCGAGATTTCACGTTAGTGGAGATGGCTGGGTTTTTTCTTGAAGAAATGTATTTATCTTAGTTAGGTCAGGCTATTCGATCCTCGCCTTGTTGAGCGTTGTTTAAGGTAATTTAGTGGCATTTGTTTACAGCAAATACAAACCAAAAAAACCACGTATAGGAGTTTTTGTATCGTAAGTTTTCTCGGCTACAATTCAACTAGTTGGTTTCGCGCAAATTATGCTGTGCATCCAGGAATGCATGTATTTAAACAAGAACACTAAAAAGTACATTCTATTTATTCGGGAAATTGTACAGGAAAACTCCCATTATTACCAGAACACACTTACTAACTCATTGATGCTGTTTTGCTAAGCATGGGCAATACAAGTGGGGCCAGGAAATAATCGTGCAAATTGCGTGTAATCTACAGAACACGCAAAATAAAATGACGCTTACCAGTCGACATCCTTCGACATCCTTGTTGGAATCGTTCTTGCATGAAATGCGAGCGTTGACAACTTGCAAAAAAAGAGCAGCTGCTATGCAAAAAACTTCGAAAAACGTTGTCCTCATTTCTTTATGCCAGTGTCCGATCAATATTTCGTCGGCAGTTTTTTCCTCCTGTCCGTAACAGTAAATTACGACCAGTGTCTGAAGAATTCGAACAAGAATGTCGGTATTGCTTATAGAATTATAGTTTTCCAAGGAGAACTTTGGTGTTGTGAAAAGAAAAAAAAATACGGTAGCTTTGCTTCTGTTAGCCACATGAATTCCCCACTCACTCTTGGTGCTTTGTCGTGGTTGAGGAGTGAGGGGTTCCCGCATTCAAACGCTTGTTATTTTCCCTGCCCGACTCGGATAAAATTGGTATTCCTGGTAAGAGAACTGATAGTACAAAGATTAAAACAAAACACTGCTCAAAACAGGAGGAAGAACTAAGGGGAGTAGGCAAACACATCGCAGATTTGCAACCGATTTTTATTCGAGTAGAGGAACGAACGAAGGTAAAAAGTGCATTCCATGCGCATTTGCGACAAAAGCTATGGAAGGAAATGAAAAATAATATGGAATGCAAAAGGGGAGCAAGGGCATGTGTTATCCGTTTCACCATACAAAAAACGAACCAAAGGCAAGCGCTCACAAAAGACACTGATAACCACACTCCAGAGTTCCAGAGGTCAAAAAATGTGATCTGCGTGCACAGTGGGCGTAATAAATTGGGTAGCTGTTCGATTTCATTTCAAAACTGTGACGAAAATAGGTCGAGTGCGGGAGCACAAAAAAAGAAACGCACTCAAGACAGAGTGCAGGCATGTACACACGAAAACATCATAGGGCAGAAAGTTATCAACGCAGACGAAAGGGCATCGGGCATAGGCACACGAAAGAGAATTTTCATGACAAGGGCCAAGCAATTAGTGTTCTTACACGATGTGAAAACGGATGACCTGCGAAGCTGCGCGCCCTCCATGGACTGCACGAATGAAAACACGTTTCTGTGTAATTTACGACTGAGCATACTTCCTAGCCAATTGCCAAAATGAAATTTAGAAAGACCCTAGCGGTATTCTAGCCGACACGCCGAGACGTCTTTCTTTTCGTCCCGCGTCGTAAGCTTCTTAGTGGTTGCGAAATACGCCGACCCAATCCACACTAACACTGAGGACACAGGACCGGCCGCATTGGGCTGTTTGACGGCCACGTAAACGTCACGTTAACACAACGAACATGTAATCAGTAAGGGCTTGGAATCTTTAACTGCGCGTGCCCACACCCGCTTCCTCCACTCCCAATTCGTGCACGCATAAATCAGCCACCAGTCATGAGCCCGGCTTAGAAGAGAAAGATGCTGCCGAACAGGTCGCTCTGAAAGCCCTTGAAGCTGAACAGGGGATATTGGCCCACGTGGGCGCTCCATGCGGGCCAATTGCTGTTCATACGGGAGGAATTCGCAGCTACTCGACCACCTGTATCTTGAGGCGGCAATGGCGGCGGCAGTGGCTTTCAGTTGTTTTCGCACCCATTCACCTTTCTGTTCGGGCGGGCGTCTCTTCAGTTTCCGCTGTTTTTCCTCCGAGCGAACGACATGCCTTCTTCCCATAGCGTCCATCCCATGCGTCCCTGGGCGGTCTCGACCTTTATTACAGCGGATAAACACGTGGGTGTCCCTTCGGCTGCCCAGTCGTAGGCATCTTATTGTCTGCAACACACTAACCCAGACCCAAACCAGTCGATTGCGACAGGGCGCATTGAGCCACGAGACTTCCACGTTGGAATCTCCTACCACAACAAGGGTATGTCATTTGTAGCGGCATTAAGCACTGCTGCACGTGGATGCCTCCTTTCTCTCCCCTCCCCCCCCCCCCCCCCAACCCGTGCCCACCTAAAACGGCTACCGGAGATGGCCGCATAATAATAGGTAAAATACGACGGCGAAGGGAGAGAGAAAGACTTTATATGAGGCCAGACTAAGATCTATTAGTATTATTTCGCCTGAAGAACTATGATCAGTGGTCAACGAGGGCCGCCGACGCGACAATGTAGGTCGTAATGGCTTTCAAGCTAAAGAAGAAATATATGTTGACGCCGGCGTCCCAACGGGGCAAGTTTCTTTCAACTGACAGGGACTTGCAATTTGAAGCGGGAACGGGGCCCAGGCTACATTCTCGGTGGTGAGGCGCCTTTCTGCCGTTTTTTCAACCATTCGCGCACCTGCTCACTCTCCGCAATCATCTGATAATGGTGCTACGGCTACTGTCAGCCTGTCAGCCTACAGACAGGTTGAAAGTGGCCGTGTCAGCCTACTGCGCAAATTGTGAAAAAGGGGTCGCCGGTGGCGAGGAAGAGCCTTGGTGGGCGCTGAGTAAATCGGCTTCACGGGAATGAAAACTCGGGGGGGGGGGGGGGGGTGCAGGAGACATTTATTGCTTCGCAGTAAAAGTCCTACACTATGACTAGTGATTCGGCAGCTGGTCACGTAGCGTTCCTGCGACGTGGCCGAAGTTGCTCGCACGATTTCCACGAGCGAGAACACTGAAGCAGCGGACACCCGCCCGGACCCGCATTCTCGATGCCAAATTACACCGAACGAAGCGGTAGTCTAATCTATACTCGGGGACAACTTTCTGTGGCAATGGAGAGAAAGCTACGGGAGGGGGGGGCGAGGTGGCCGGCCGAACCACGACATTTCGCTGCGCAGTTGGAAGTAGTTCTACAAACATTATTCAATGTGCATAACCTATGCAATTCAAAAACATATATTTCTTTTTTTCTAGCCTTGCATCTATAAATCGCCAGAATATAACCGCCAGTATGCGTTACTTTTTTACATTTTCGGTTTTGTTTGGTTGCGGAAATTACCAGTGGGGGCACGACGGTTCTCTTCAGAAAAAAATGGCGTCTTCTTCGACAGCAGCTACTTTCCCGTCCGATAGCCCGCCAGTTAATTCGCCTCAAAGGATTTTCAAAAAGCCTCGCAACCAAAAGCTGTCAAACCAGACCAAGCAAGTTGTCTGCAACGTGTACGCCCACGTGAGACTGACGCAGCAGGACTCTCCGTCGTTTCCGCATTTCGTTCGGTTAGCCAGCTTACCGGCGTAAGCGAGCGTACGGTCGCACGGCTCAAGAATTAGGTTTTTCGTGGCACCCTGAAGTCCCCACAGCGCAAAAGGCTTCGTTTGTCGACTGGGAAGCCGCCTGCAGTTACAGGACAGACAAGAGTACAGCGGTAGGACAGCTTCACCCTTGCTGCTCTCCGATGGAAAGTGCATCAGTACTTCATTCGCAACGAGGCGCCAACTGCAGAAACGATCCTCAGCGATGTGACCAGCGACCCGGACATGGGGCTGCCGAAGCTGAGTGTCAGAACGATGCGTCGGCTTCTGAATGACATTGGATTTGCTTTTCGGAAGCGAAAGCGTAACTCTGCGCTTCTGGAAAGGGATGATATCATCGTGTGGCGGCGGAAATGTATGCGGCCCCTTCGAGAAATGCGAAAGCAGAAACGATACATGGTTACTGTTTCGATTTGGCGGACAGATAGATAAATGTCAATTCCGGCAATTAAAAAAAAAATTCCTATGTAACATTATTTGACAGTTGAAATGTAACAAGAAAAAATAACGTTGGAAGTTTTCGTACAGCCGTATTGCTGAGAGTCACTTATCTACACCGCTCCGCATGCATACTGGCGTTCACTTTATTTTTTTCATGGCGTTTTTCTGTATCCCTGCCCCTTGTTCGTATTTTGCATGCTATTCTGGTTCAGCAAGTGAAGGGACAAGTATGCATCGACATGTTATAATAATGTATGGATAGCACTCACTGACTGGATTTCGTTAGCCATGTGGGTGGTGTACGTTCTGCGAACTTTTTTATTTTGGTGTTTTGCGGTGCCACCAAAAACTAAACATACCTACCTGCGTAGTAGAATGATGTTAGGTGCAAGCAATAAATGCCTTCTCTGTCTTTACTAACCCTTCTCCCCAAAGAAAAACTGACACGTATTCCTTTCATTTTCGCAGGACTATATACTACCTCGACGGGACTTGGGTCAATGCTGGGCACACCAAGGGCACTGGGCTACTGGGCTTCGTGCACCAAATGGCAAATGTGGTCGGCTCATCGTCCTTCATGCTGGAAGTGAGAAGGGCTTTGTGGACGGGGCATGTCTCATTTTCCGTGCGTCAAAGAGTGCTTCCACTGACTACCACAGTGAAATGGATGGCCCACGCTTTGAGAAGTGGTTCGCAGAACAACTTCTACGAAACATTGAGCCACGCAGTGTTATTGTCATGAACAATGCTCCGTACCACAGTGTTCGGACTGAAAAGCTGCCCTCGTCGTCGTGACGCAAGGCCGACATTCAGTCTTGGTTGACTGCAAAAACCATCCCGTGGTAGGATGACCAATTGAAGTCCGAGCTCCTTCGGCTGGTTAATGAGAACAAACACAAGTTTTTTGGATACCGGATTGAAGCCCTCGCCAGACTAGCTGGTCATGATATTGTTCGGCTTCCTCCTTACCACTGTGAATTCAACCCTGTTGAAATAGTGTGGAGCCAGGTTAAGGGGTATATGCTGCCAACAGCACTTCATTCACTCTCGCTGAAGTTTAACGACTACTCAACGAAGCCATCGCTCTCGTGACTCGCGAAAACTGTGTCCGGGACTGCGCTCATGTGGAGCGTCTTGAGAAAGAGGCCTGGGAGCGGAATGGTGCAATCGCCACCAGAATCGACAGCGTCGTGATTCCGCTAGGTTCCGACTCCAGCAGATCTAGTGACTGCAGTGACAGTGAAATGAGCGGCGTAGAGGAGCTGTGATGAAACCGGTGTGCGCTGACTTATGTGGTGCTGGTCGTGTGTGGCGAGTGACAAGATGCTTTGTTTACGGTTCTGGTGACCGGAAGCTTGGAAGTACGCTCGGTTGGTGCTGCTTTTGTGTGGCAACTTACAGAGCCACCTGTTTAACTTTCCGATGCCCAGCAGCTTGGAAGTACGCTTTGTTGGTTATGTGGTGCTGGCCTTGTGTGGCAAGTGACGAGGTACTTTGTTTTCCTTTCTGGTGGCCGGAAGCTTGCAAGTACGCTCTGTTGGTGTATGTGGTGCTGCTTGTGTGCAACAACTTACAGGACACCTTGTTTACCTTTATGATGACCCGCAACTTAGGAGGTAGCTGCTCATACAGTGCTGGATTTGTGCAGCACCAGGCAATCATTAGGAGTGCTTGTTGTCAATATGCGAATTAGTCTTCAGGTTGTCGGTTGCAGCTATGATGCACTAGCTGTACCTTTGTCATGCATAAAGTGAAACCTGACAACGAACACTGGTAGCAAGCAGTGAGGAGTGGCACGTCACGTATCCTGCTTCACCCAGAAGGAATGCAATGGAAAAATTTGATGACAACCCAAGAGGTTGTAAACAACCTATGCAAATAGCAGTTACCTGTGCATGAAATGACAAGGCTGGAAGAATTATTTTACAAGAAGTGCGAGATCGTAGTGATGTCCAGAAATGCATTGTTGAGTTGTCTATCATTTGTAATTGTTTCAGTCATCTGAAAAAAAATATACCACCATCACATTGTAAGTGAGGAAATCATTTGTACTAACTTGCTGATGTTTTGTTGGTCTTTTCGACTACAGAGGGTAGATTTCTGATGTAAAAGACCATTTTCGGCTCAAATAATTTCTTTTAAATGCGTATTTACACGATTAAATGGCGAGGAGTAATACGAATCGTCAATGCCTCACTTTGAAATGTCGAAACGCTGTAGGTTTCTCTGCTAAAGCCTTAGCTTTTGTAAAAATACTAGCTTCCCGAGGCCCTGGGATATGATGTCGAACACTGGAAAGGTAACGGCACGTTCTCATGAAACAGAATTTAAAGATTTTAAGTTTTAAAGATTTTTTTAATTTCGCAACGCGGCCACCTGCGCTTCTTGCGTCGCTCGCACTGGGAGCGCACTGCTGTTCCCAATAATGCCTCATCAAGACGCGGGTACCTCGAACAACAGTACCTCAAATGCGAACGCCCCTTGTAACGCCATTCCGCCAAAGGACACTCCTTCCATAGATCGCGTCGTGGAAACCTCGCACAACGCCGCCGCACGTGCGCCAGTGGACCCATCAAAGCGGACGACCCCGGCAACGCCACTCAACGCAGTGGACATCCTTCCATCAGTTGCGATGCCCTCAGCTGGCGCACTATTAACGCCCCTAACCAATGTTTAGAGGCTGTAGCCTCTCGCAAGTCCAAGCACCGAAACGACAAGCTGGACAGTAATCCAGGGACTCCCAAACCCACCCCGACCAAGCCTCTCATACCAACGCCCGGAATGCAATCTACACATTACGTTACTCTTTTTCGGCCGAAAAAAGGGCCGGGTTCAAGACCTCACCAATCCTGACATATCCCAAGGCCTCTCCCAAACCAGTGGCATCCAAGAGAAGCAATTTCGGGCCTTCATCACAGCGCAAGTACAAGCTCAACAACATTTGTTTGTGATAGGCACACCAGACCCGCATGTTGCCGTCAGGCTCTGACAACAATCCTGCCCCGTACAACACAGATGGAAGTCACTGCATTCATGAAGCCACCCCCAGGCGCGTCACGGGGGGTCAAACACGGTCTCCTCGACGACATCACTCTCTGGACGCTGCAGGAATACTTAGATCCAAACCGCCAATAACTGATTCATGGAAGCCTTATGGCCCGCTCCAAATCGGCACTCCTCACTTTCAAAGGTACCCGGGTGCCTTAATACGGACAATTCAACTGCGAACCGATCCGATGTCTCCAATACTAGCGTGTCACTAGTCTGCAAGCAATGTGGCGAGATGGGCCATCGGCTGGGCATCTGCCCTCATCCACGACAACTGGCCAGTACTTGTGATACTTTAGATCCTGCTCCGGACCACACCTGCCAAACTCAGTGCAAATTGTGCCACACGCCACATATCACTGCGAGTATGGACTGTCCCAAACGCCACCATCGTGCCGCTCCTAAGCACCGCCAAGGTGCAGCCAATCAACACTTGAAGCAAAGACCCCCCCCCCCCTTTTCAAGCAGACTTTCCAACTCAGCCCCCCTTCCAAACAAGAGGGCCACCGCAAGAAGCACCCCAGCCAAACAGCCAACCGGTAAGCTGGTCAGCCAACATTTCTCACTCTCCTTCTGTCATGTGGTAAAAAGAACCCATACCCGAAGTGGGATTGGCCCGAGACGAACATTATGGAAGAAAACACAAAGAGAAAGAAGAAACAGAGTACGAGATGCGAAGAGGATTCGGAAGGGGCCAATGAAGAACATACACGGAGTGGCTAGAGAGTGGAACGAGGTCTTGGAGGAACGGTTGCAAGTTGGGGCCATGCCCCACAACGCAGCAGCGGCATCGCACCGTTTGGCAGCGGGCAGCTCGGAAACACCTATTACCAGGAGCTTCGCTATGCTGGCCTTCTGCTGACCGGCGGCCTCGCACCGCCGGCGACCCGTTGGGCCATGCCCCGCAACGCACCAGCGGCATCGCACCGTCTGGCAGCGGGCAGCTCGGGACCACCCATTACCAGCAAATTCGCACTGCTGGCCGCCTGCTGAGCCGCGCTGCTCAGCGAAGCCGTGGCATCGCACCATGGTCATCCGGACTATTGAGGACCAGCATGGGCCATCGAGACGTGCCGCAACGCTCGGCAACGCGGAAGTCTACCCACCGGGACACCTCATCGGAATAGCAGCGGCTTCGACGTGCTACAGGGTGAGACTTGTTTTACTTTGCCATAGACAGTCAATGTGTAATAGCGACATTTGGAGTATATTTTTGATAGTGTGAGGGTGTGCTTGTTTTTTTTTTGGTGTACTGAGATATGCTTGTTAATTTTCTATGATGCCGTTTGTGTGTGGTTTTGTTTTATAAATATATTGTGTTGGCATCGAATGACACAAACCCGAGCCTCATTTCTCTGCCGCGTGAGACGCGTGACACCTTCTGCTCCGTCTCCCCTCCACCTCTCTCCCCCTTCACTTTCACTCAAGTGATTGCACACATCCAACAGAAGACCAACGAGGTCCTCCAGCAGCTACCTAAAATCACTACGTAAATCCACACCCTTGCGACGAAACCCATGCTCCCCTTCACCACAACCACCCATCTACCTGGAGCGAATACTGGCGAACATGGAAAAGAAACTCTCTCACACTGTCAAACAAATCACGGAATCCCACACAGCAATGATTACCCCGGTATGCGAAGGACTCCAAACTCTCATCGACATACAGGCCAAGCTAGAATTACTATTCCGAAGCATCTCAGAATCACTTCACTCCTCTCATCCCCTTAAGAAGTCCAAGCATCACCCGTATTATGACTAAACCGCCAGACGACCGACGTTCGATACTACAGTGGAACTGTCGCTTCTACAACAACAAGAGATCTAAGCTAGCACTTTGCCTCACCTTGTCTCACTCCGATGTCATAGCGCTGCAAGAAACAGACACTCCTCACCCTAGTCTTCCCTGATACCAAACCTACACACAAGATACCCTTCATCGGGCCGCAGTACTGGTGCACAATGCCCAGGCGAAATCGCTCGATCAGGACATCCCCAACACGTTTGTCGAACTACTGCCCCTCCAACCTCTCCACCCTAGCACGTACATCCTAAACTCCTCCAAATTCCTCTCGATATCTAATATGACTTTCTGTCTCACTAGACCCGTACCCGTTGGGTCTGCCCCCCTCCACGCCCCTCATTAACCAACCAGCAAGCCATAATCTATCATCGCAAAAAGACCGGTACCTTTTTCAATCCTGTCATC
Source organism: Haemaphysalis longicornis (assembly GCF_048455015.1). Lineage (NCBI taxonomy): Eukaryota > Metazoa > Arthropoda > Arachnida > Ixodida > Ixodidae > Haemaphysalis > Haemaphysalis longicornis. The sequence continues at coordinate 63,396,509 of NW_027526385.1, forward strand.
CTCCACTAGGTCGCACCCACTATCTACACCCGTCAATGCCAACACTGTGACACCCCACTCACCACATTCCACCTTGTATACTCCTGCCCCCACTCCCCTAATCCACCCCCTTCCCCACCACTGAGCATTTGGAGACTGAGCTGACCAGCCCGGATCCGGCCAGCCAGAGGGCCTTGGTTTTTCGGGCCATCCACTCGGGCCGGTCAAGAGGCATCCTGGACTAGGGACGCTTCACCACCACCCTTTTCCCTTTCCCTTTTGCTCCAATAAAGGCTGTGTACTACTACAGTAAAAGCTCGTTAATTCGATCTTACAGTTAATTCAAACTGGCGCCCTGGTCCCGACACAGCCCTGTATATTTAAATGGAGGAAAACTCCCAATAATTCGAACACGTCTGTATCCCGAATGTTTAATTCGAACTGAGATTCCTTGGTTTCCATCGCTCCTCGCAATGGAAACCAGAGGTTTCACCAGCAATAACCTGAAATCAACGAGTTTTCGGGCATGAACAGCGTCATTATTTTAGCATTACGGCTCGCTGCTCACATGAATGCATGTCGGTGGCTGTTTCCTGCGTATTACTGGTCAAATAATTTATTTCGCTGTTCGAGCTCCATGAACATGATTTACGAGATCACCATCCACAAACGCATAATAGCACGTTATTCGCGATAATGAGTCCAGAGACGTTTTCTTTGTGTTCTGCTCGCACAGTGTGGCGCTTTGTCCATTATTTCAAGTTCCGGCCCTCTAATTTGAACTCCACTTAATTCAAACAATCCTATCGTTCCCTTCCAGTTCGAATTAATGAGCTTTTACTGTACTACTACTGGCCCAATTTGAGGTAGTGGTAGAGCTCAATGCGAGCGCAGTGCAATGCCTCCACCTCATTGTAGTTTTTAGATTGTTGCAGGCAGCCGTTGCGACCAGTGTGCGGTTGCGCTAGTCAGCTACGATCACCTTGGCATTTGTTTAGCACCCGAGGTTCTTTCTTTCAACGTAGCTGCTACCAGGTGTAGCATTGATTGGGGGAAAAACGCGATAATAGCAGGGCGTTGGTTTGTTGTATATTCTGTGCAGTTAAACAACGTCATCAGACGTTGGGTTCTGAGTAGTGTTCTGTGGGTGGTTGCGCTACTGCGCGTATTAATTTTTGAGCTAGAGGAACAGGCACAGAGCGAAAATGACACTGAATGAAGTGTTTTAATACATTGGTTTTCAAAACAACACGAGGGTACGTAGAATAATGCCCACAGCACAAAATAAAAACAACTCATGGAAAAGTAGAACAAAGAAGCGCTGTTTGCTGTCACTTAATCTGACTGTCATTTCTATTGTGAGCACTATGGTTTACCAACTAGCTGGCACCCTGATGTTCTAGCTATGCTAGATGTGGTGAGGTGTCCAAGACCATTTGAAAACACCGCATATGAAAAATCAGTCTTAAAGTCGACTTCATGGCTACAAAAATTTGGTTTGACATTAAAAGCGCTCCATGTTAAAGCAATCGCTTTCATGGAAACTGCTGTTGTATGAAGCGTGTCAGATGCATTTCAACAACATACAGCATTGCCACATTCTTTCTGAGTAGCAGCACATTGTATGCTCTGCTGTTCTAGCGTGTTAAAGCATTATAAATGTGGTATTTATGTCTAGAGAGAAAGAGAGAGAGAAAAACTGCACTCTCTAGGCAGCCCTAGTCCAGGCTGGCTGGCCGTCTCCTAATGAACATTAGGAGACGGCCAGTTCGCAAATCTCCCAGAGTCCCTCACTAACCCAAAGGCAATGGGCTGCCAGACTTTCTTGCATCGACTTCTCGCCCATTATCTGATCCGCGTTCATCCAGTCTTCCCAGGAAGTGATATGGTAGCTTTGGTGTGGCGGCAGGTATGGTGGATGGCACTCCCAGTAAAGGGGTGATACTGATGGAGTGCGAAGGGCAGTTGCGTGTAGCGCAACTGGGGCAGGAATATCCCATTTAGGAGACACAAGGTAAGGCAAGAACGAGAAGGATTTGTGCATTTCGGGCTATAGATGCGGCTTCTTAGGATAGGGTGGGGCACGGACTGGAAAACACTGCGTACTGGCACTAGCACATGCGCAATATGTGGCCTTGGATATTGCCTGTATTCAATAGCGAGGCGCACATGCAGGCAACCATGTGAGTGCGCCGTCACTGGTTACGTCGGGCTCCGCGGGATGGCGGTACTTGTCCATGCTAAGCGCATATGTGTTGGACATTCCAAGTTCTAGCCCGCCGAACGCCAAGTAATGCCTCGACTCCAATGTGAGTGTGATTAATAACAACTCTATTGAGAATTGAGAACACCATTGAGAATCGGGTTGAAACGGAGCAGACGACGTACGCCGGTGTTATATTTTTCTTCAGCGTGCGGCCGCAGTGGCAGAAGCCGCGTCATGTCTGTGGCGCTTCGGCCATGTCCAGGCCATTTCAGTGTTGCCATATGAAGAATTTGACAGCTAAACTTTTCAATGAATACCGGCTAAACCAAGCTGATCAACAAAATTGTGCACAACTCAAAGTCTGCTATGATGCCAAAGAGGGCACTGGCAAACATTTCATCACACGAGTGCTGGGTGTGTCATATTTTTCTTTGTCGTTGTTCCAGCTATGCTGTTTTTTTCTGTTGTGCGCAACCAACACACTGCCACTGTTGTACATTTTATCACATAATGTGATATGCGTTGACCCCTACCCAAATATTCTCCGTTTGTGCATCATGTGTATGTCAAAAGCTTTTCTGTTCAATGTACTCTATATGGTAATGGAGGAGCTAGAGCCAAAAGCAAACACTTCAATGATAATTCCAACCTGTGCTACCAGTGTGTACATTCGCTCTTGAGAAGGGGAATTATGTCATTGTCATCACACTGTGTGCCTTTTAGAGTTCTTTCCAGAGAGGATGTATCCTTTAATCTTTTTATTATGCGTGCATGAAACGGCACACATATTAAAAGATTAGTTATTCACAATGTTCGTTTCTTCCTACGAGACTGAACTGGACTTTAGACCATAGGCAGTGCAAGTGTCTCAAGATATGTGCTCTCTCATGCTGTGGTGTTTATCAAGTTCTTTTTCTTGGGTTGCTGTTCTTCCCTTTTTTGTACTGTTTACTTCGTATTTTGATTGAGAGTTTACATTAATAATTTTTTTCCAAATGCGCTTTTTATGTCCGGACTCTGCTAGCAGCATTTCCTTGTTTCTCGTTTTTAACGTTTCTTTTTTGTGTTCTCCCTGCTCTACCCCTAATATCCAGCATTCACCACTCGTTGTAGTCTGGCATTGCAAGCCCATCTGGCGTAGGAAGCCTTGTCACTAGCAGGGCTGACATCACCAGTTCACATTACAGAGCCCCCTCTATCTCTCTCTTGGTGACCATGGCGTACATCAGATGACGCTTATCTTAGTGTCTCTCTCGCGTTTTGAATGCGCGCGAAGATTGAAATTGAAACTGAAAGATTACATACACAAGAAGCTATTTGTATAGTTGCTAAAATTGGAAACTTCATGTCAGTGGTCCTTTAAAGGCATAGGGTAAGCTGGATGTTTTTTAAAAAGGTGACATTTTTTCTCTTTGCAATTAGAGAAAAAAGGTGACTTTTTTGTCTTTGCAATTAGGGAAGTTCACCTCCTTATGCACATTTCCGCGGTTGTATGCACATTTTACAAGGATGTATTTATGGCTAAACAACAGTTTTTTCGTGCGCAAGTAGAAAGTGACCACGTCCCATTTTGGAATGTGCACCGTGTTTATTGTCAATTTTTTCATCAAGAAACTCCCAGCTCCAGATCAAAACGCTAGTCTGGAACCAGCTGTATTAGGAAGCTGCTTGGCAGCCATTGCATAGCTGATGTTTCAGCTAAGGCAATTCAACGACACTGTGCATGTTCTTACCACATTTGTGCTTCAAAGCCGCGCACCAATAAATGTCTTTGTTTGGCTTCACCCTCCAAAGATTGCAACATTGGCTGCTGCTCTCTCATTCAGGGATGGTAGCAACGCAAGTGCTAGCATTCGAAATATTTCGTTTTGAACACTGTGCGTAACAGCACCAGCAAGTGGCTAAAAGAGGTTGACTCTGTTCGCCAAGATACTTGGTGAACACAGCTGCACAACAGCCGACTAAATAGGCAAAGCATGACAGACGACTGGCTGAAAAGTGAAAACATGATTTTGACGGTGATTGCGAAGCTGGTGCTTACTGAATAAATGACTTGAGCAGTGTGTGTGGCAAAAAAGTAGTTTTTCACCTCATTTCTTATTTTAAACTTTATTATCTCAAAACTGTTTTTCACGTAGGTACCATTGTTTCCTACATCTTCCAGGATAACCGGCTGATTATTTTTTCCTGTCATCTGCATGTTGTGACATCTACTGTGCAAGAATTGAAAATGTGCACCCAATCATTTTCTTGTTACACAATTTTTAATATGTAAACGAAGCCAAAACTTAGATACTGGTGGAAAAAAATTATAAAAATTTTCATTTTAATCTGATTTCAGTAATTCTGGTACAGTTATAATAGTCACAAATTTAAAAGAAAATCTTCATGTACGCATTATGTAGATGCCTTTAGTAGATGCCGAGAAAAATGAACCTCTTCACTGAGCACAAAGCACCACTCTTCACCCAGCACAAAGGAAAACTAAGCACAAAGTTTCGTTTAAGGATGCTACAAAAGGACCATTACCTTGTTTATAATTTTGTAATGAAAAGGGAAATAGGTGATATGGGTGCCAGAGAAAGGTGCCCAGAGGTTGTTTTCATTCATGTCAAGTGCAATTAGAATGCACTAGTTTTTAGTGGTATTATGCAAAAGGAGGGGTAGTAATGTGGAGTGATATGCGATTGTTAATCGCATGATTGTTGCATTTTATTGAGTGCAGGAATCGCCACAGCTGAAACACCTTGCATTATACAATTTCATGTCGAGGCAGTGCTGTTGCCCAACTCACCGTGCTTGCGATGTCAGCTTGTGAAATGAGAGCAGACTTAGTAAAACTTTACTGAAAGACATGCTAAAGATAAACTAAACTCTGAAATCCCCTTTCACTCACTACTAACTTTTTTCTGCAAGAGGTTGAGCACAATAAGGTTTTTTAACAGACTCATGTCGTTTTCAAAAGTTTTTTGTGGATCATGCTCCTCACCTTTTCCCCACAGATGCTAACTCCGGGTGGCTGCTGTTACCCTCAACTGTAGTTGAGTTGTAGTTTTTAGGTGAAGATGTGCTGACATTTAAAGGGTGTTTTTTGGATGGAATTGGTGTAAACGAAACGAAGAGAGGGAAATAAACATAAAGACGGCCGCTGGCCTAACAACTCATGTTACACATGTTGGATTTACCACATAGTCATAGCTTTAGCCATAAAAAACATTCTGGTTTTTGCGTGCATAACAAACTGCCCCCTGCACTATAACTAACCTGAAGTTGATATTGGAAAGTGTTCCGCAGCTTTCTCAGCAGGCTATTCGATCAAAAATGGTGCACTGGAACCTACCAGAGGCAGCGAGTCCATAAATAGTTTCAGTAAGCCTGCAAGTGCAGGAGGAGGCGAAATGGGAAGCATGTGCAAGATTTTTCAAGTGACAAATATCATCTCATCTCAAATATATGCATTAAGTTGACCTAATTTCTGAACCATATACTGGGTCTTTACAGTGATATTTCACCTGTTCTCCACGGGTAGTCCCAAGATTCTCCATAACACAGGAATACACGCAGGCACGAGATGTCAGATTGCCCCTCGGGGAGTTCTTAGAGAGCCAAGGACTGATAATTGAAAACCCTTACCATTGTCCCATAACGACTTCTGTTGAGCACTATTTGGCTTACAAGTTTTTTCTACTCCCCCTACCCAATTTTTTTCTCCCTTCTCAGATTGCCTTTTAGTGTAAAAACAGGGAGACCTAAAAGGGATGGAGAAGAAAGTGACAAAAGGGTAGAAATGGCGGTAAAGGAAAGGGCAGTGAAGAGTAATGATAGCGGGAACGGTGGAGTATATGCAGTGCTATCAGCAGTCCCTCACACAGGCCAACAATCAATAGACTACCTTCACTGCACCACACACTGCCAAAAATGGCCTTGGTCCCACAGTGGAGGATCAGCACCCTGCCCAGCCATAGGTCGGCCGGTCTAGACTGCATTTGTGTGGGAGAAGCTTCCTCCTGCTTGGAAACGGTGCAACGCAGGGAGGAGATGTAGCATCACTTTAGAGGGCAGAGATTTTTGAGCTACAGAAGGCAACAGGACCTGATGACAGTTACTTGGCAAGGATTCTCATAAGGAGAAGGGAAGATGTGGTCGGCAAAGTGGTTACAAACATTCAGCCTGTGCTCTTGCAACTACTGTATAGAGATCTTGAACTGCGACCACGGATATGCTGGCAGACTCAAAGCATCATCCTGTTACTTCAAGTGCTTCAATGTGTTGATTGAACTAGGATTCACGTTATACTGTGTTGTACAGTGCTTGCAGCATTGGCAGCACCGTGTACGTCTTAGAGAATGAGTACAGGCGACTTGATGTCTGGATGGGTGAGGCTAGCGGAGGTGATTCACCCTTCTCTCAGTGGAGTGGCTGCTTCTGTGTGCAACGCAAACTGGGCCTGACAAATAGCAATGGCCGTATAGCACCACAATGGAAGGCATTGCGGTCAGAGGAGGCTCACCGTGAGAATCAATTTAGCACCAAGGCCACTCGCAACTGGTGGAACTTTGCTCTTTTTTGCTCTCATTTACAAAGTCCGTGATAATCCTGAGTTGGGTGTGCTCTTGCACAAGGAAATAGACAGACACCAAAGCACTGCGACAGTGCGGATGGCTTTTCTGTTAATACCGTCATCTTTTGAAATTACTGGGTGTAATTAGTCCAGGTAGGGCTGTCGCAGCTGCAGGAGGTGCACTCAGATTGGCACACCACTTGCTGAGGCGATACGCCGTGTGAAATGCAGAGATATAATACCTCACTTTACATGCTTTAAATGGGCCATGCAGACATGATACAAGTTTATTTTATTTGAAAGATTTCATGTTTTATAGTGCCCCCAGTGCTTGTACAGAAGCAAGTGATGCTTTGTTCACTGCGAAATTAATCAACATAAGGTAAAATTTTGATTCTCCAACCAAATTGTGAGTTTTAACGACGTGTGCAACGACATCATAAGAACGGCTCTTCAAGCTAGACTTCGTGGAAAGCGGAGACTTGTTTCCCGTTAGTCAACCTAGATAGCGGCAGCATAACGTAGATGGCCATTTTCTGCATTTGCTTTGTGTTTGACCATATTTGTACCTGGCTTATTTTTGTTAAGGGAGCAGATAATTGTTCCGTGACACATGGTGCTCGCTCGACAAATATGGCCCCTTATACGCTGTCGCCCGCAGAAATTGGCCAATGTTGTCTGAGACAACCCTAAAGAGCCGCAGTGCTGTGCAGCAAAAACAAGCACAGTGCGCGCAGTACCAGCAGCAGTACGCATCGGTCCTTATACGTATACATGTGCTTTCGTAATTTACACTGTTTATCCCCACCATTCTTACTCCTATAAAAAGAATGTGCCTTAAATTTAAGCGCAAATAGCTTGTTCCCCAAACTTATAAGCTCTGCCTAATTTGCATAACCCATTTGCATTTGCATAAGGTGGGTTTGTATACCTCACGTGGACGGCAGTGGTTATAAACGTGTAGAAGCACTGAAAATCAGTTTTCTAATCAACAAAATACAGCAATGGCCAACACAATCGAAAAACACTAGAATTCAAGCACAGCAGCCTTGTCACAAAATACCATCTCCTTACTCAATACTTGCAAACGTGCGGACAACGTGAATATTGTCATTCAGAGCTTCGCAGAAAACAGCTAGAATTTGGGAACCCAAAATACAACGTATGTAAATCAAAAAAAAGAAAGAAGAAGCGAAGAAATAAATGTCCAGCAAGGCAGCTGACCTATCCGCGCAACAAAGAAATAAAAGGCGCACGCAACATCCCTGTGGCGATAGTGGTTAGCGTGAGATAGTGGTAGATACCCGGTAGATAGATAGATAACGATAGTGGTTAGCGCGAGATTCAGGCCGAACAAAATTAGATTCTAGTTGCGGGGTTGAGATTGAGAACGGACCGCGGCAGTTTAAAAGGCAGGGGGATCAACAATTTCTGCTAGTAGTGGAGAGGACATTGGGGAGCTGAAGCCTGAGCGTATTTGTGTTGAGAAAATTTACTAAGGGAACTTTTGCACGATAATTTTATGACCGCCCATCAAGTTTTCGAGCGAAAAAAAGTTTTAGCTTCCATGGATGCGAGAGATGATTGCCCCAGAACTAAGGGCGTCCTGCGGATACTTTTGTAGAACTTGAATACGCCTGATTCTCGCTCCCAACTGAAATCTATCAATTGGACATCTCACCACCACAAGAACACCAAGGTCTACTCTGGCTAATTTATGTGGTAGTTTATTAATTATTGCATGGTCTCAGATGTACCCCACTACCTGGATCTCGAGAAGTAGAGGAACGAATGAACGGAAGGTGTGCAGCATAAACAATCACTTCGAATTTTTTAGGCGGCACACACATAGAGAATATTTATTTATTTATTTTTACTTATTTATTTATTCATTTATTTTTATTTTTATTTATTTATTATTTGTTTATTTGTTTATTTATTTATTTATTTATTTATTTATTCATTTATTTATTTATTTAGGATACCCTCACGGCCTCAGGGGCATTACTGATGGCAGTTGTACATGAGCAGTACAATACAAACAAAAAATAACAAACATAAGACACCTTGGCAACGCGTGTACAAGGCAAAGGAAAAAAGATAGTAATACAGCCAAAAATCTGTAAGCGTGTTCATACTCGGAATGAAACACGTAGCAAAAACCAATACGATATGACAATGACAGTGTAAATGCTACTGTGAACAGATGACCCATGAAAATGAATTACAAGACAAAGTACAGTAGCGGAATATATGAAACATTGTACATGAAATGAAATTATGTACTCAACTGATAAAATACATGTCAAAAATAGCAACGTTCTGAAATATATGGTGCAGTTTTTAAAATGTCAAAACAACCGCTCCAATTCCACAAAAATCAAAGGTAAAATTGGGCGCTCAAAGGACTATTCGAAGGAATGAGAGTACATTCCAATGGGGGCCTTCATACCTCTTTTAAAGGTGTTCATAGGGGATAAATGAACTTTAAGCGAAACTGTTGGGCAATGAGGCTGCGACTTGCTTTACATTTGGTGTAAAAATATCGCCCAGGCTCATTTGGACTCGAGATAAGTTACTGGGATAAAACAAGCCAGAAAAGGTCTCCATAAAGTGGTTGACGCCATGTCTAAATGTAAGGCAGCTGGAATCAGGGCCGCTCAATTTTTCGATAAATATCAGGCGTTAGAAGAGAATGGGCTGAAGCTATAGAAACTTAAGCAGATTTAGAAATGTTTAGATGGCCAGTAAACGAAATTGATGCGAAAGTGAAGAAAACAGCACGTAAGGTATAATGCAACGTCAGCTAGATACTTTGGTAATGATAAACAGAATTGGGAAGATTATCTTGCCACCAGAAAAAGGGGGTGTAATTCGTACGTTGTGCAACATGACAATAGGACGCAGCCAAACTTTATTATCAGAAAAAACACAGCAGCGACAAATCCTAAGCAGAGTGCATCTGGTCATGGCGAATGCAGGATACACATGCTGCGCAGGGCTCCAGCGGGTTTTTCAGATTTTGCAGCAATGTTTTTTTATGAAAACGCCATGCGACTTTTTCGCTATAAACTACACCAAATCATTTATTATATGTGGCGTGAGGGACAGATTCTAGTTGGTATGTAGACACAATATTATAATCCGTAGCAGTGGGAAATACTCAAACGGCGCGGCTCATGGAATTACGCGAGCGGCGTAACGTGCTCAGCCAAATATCCAGGAGGAAACAAATCGCTCTGCAATCGTTCAAATAACTCGTCAGTATTTGCGTTATATCTTCTAAAAAGGAAATTCTTGAGCAATAATGTATATAGATATGCTATTCTACATTGGAGCGGAACTGAGAAGTGTGTTCGAAAAAATGGAAGACATCAACGGCATATGAGAGGAAAGAATTCCCGCCAAGTAAAATGTCCCAATCGATGAGCGGATGTATCATGGAATCTTGCAAGATTCAAGGCGTGGCTTCAAAGTTGTGTACCGTGTCATTTCGTAAGCTTTTGGTATTTCCAGGTTTAGAAGGTCGCTGGCCTGTTCTGTGATGAGCTCGCTTTAGGCAATGAGCTCGCTTAATACGAATCTCGATGTCAACATGAGCCTTCCAAATATAATTTTAGGACCAAGCCAGCTGGAATGGAGACTGAAATATTAATATTGTCACGAAACCGCGTGAAGCCACAGTAGCGTTCCAATCTGATTTGCGATCTTGCTAGTGGGAGAATCGAGCCTAATACTATTTGCAATAACGTACAAACCTTCGTTTCTCAGGAGTGGTACTATTTTAGGAAGCTTTTGCGCTGGAGGTATTCAGCCTTTTTTTCGACGATGTGCGAACTGTGCTTAGCAAATCATCAGGAGACCACTCAAACAAAATTTTAACGTTGAAACTGTAATGCCATCCGTCTCCTGGGAAGGTGCCGGCAGCTGCACAACGTGAGACATTCCGACCTTTTCAAAGGGATAAAGCTGACATTCGAAAGTCGGCAGACGAAGGGACGGCACAAACAGCAGAAAAGTGTTATGTGAGCTCCTGTGCAATTTGTTCAAGATTTTTATAGTCACGTGTTGACTGAAAGGTGTAATTATCGCTATATTGATCTTGCAACGCTTTCCTATGAAATGAGCTCTTACATAATGTGCACCTGCAACTACATAATGGGCTCCTATTCTTGTTTTTGAGAAAGAGGGAAGCTTTTAGGTGGTATAACTGATCTTTCTCTTTGGACAAGTACGTTTTATTGTTCGGGCTGTAAATTTGTCGCTGATATAATCGAATAGGCAATGTTTTATAAGAATTTTGTTCCAAGCGTTGTGCCTCTGAATATACGCACAAGAGCATTCTCCATTACCCCTTGGCACGGTAACCCATATTTTGGTGAACAGAGAATGAATTGCAATTTATTTGCCCTCTAAAGTACTCCCTGAGCCTAAAGTGTGCAAGCAATACTGTTATGGGGCAGTTATTATGACTAACTCTTATGATGAACACCTACCGAAGCTAAAATTGGCCTTTGAGAGGCATCGGCGTGCAAACTTCGAAATTAATCTCCCGCATGGTGAAGTGGGCTGGCACGAAAATATTTTTCTGAGACGCCACAGCAGCGATTAAAAGACAACACAAATAGTAAATAATGACGCTGAATGGCCAACGCAGCGCAGTTATGGCCAGGTCGCTCTGCTGTTGACAGGCCGGTCCAAGAAAAGACAGAGAAAAATAACTTGTGTTCAATGTCAAGAGGGGTGACCTCAAAAGAAAGCTCGTGCCCATGCCCACACTGACGGAGTTCGGATAAGGGTAGCCAAAGTGATGCCATCATACCATTTTTCGTCGCAGATAAACTTTAAGGGGGACTCACCTGTTAAAATATTTTATGGGACCTACTACTTCATGACCCACGGGCCCAAATCCGTCGTGCACAAGTAGGAAAAGTTTATAAGGTCCATGAAAATGCTTCAAACGGCCTAGTTTACTTAAGTTGTATATATGTCCCTTCTTTACTGTAATAAATAAACAAAACTCTCGCTTGCAAGAGAGCTGGTGCCATCTCGTGAAAGCTAGATAAACCAAAATGCGTTGCTTCTCTATCTTTTTCCGTGCAAAAATGCTATATTTTAAGCTAGGCCGTTGGTAACATTTTCATGCATCTGTCAAAATATTTTCATATGTACATGATGCTTTTTAAGCCCCTAGGTCATGAATTAGTATTTTTATTATGTTTGTGTTTAATGGCGCAAGGGTACCTGCGACCAAAGAGCGCCACGACTCTATTAAGTGGTCCTTCTATGTCAGGTTTGTACTTAAAGTGTGTATGAAATGACCATGGGCATGGCACTGCCTAAAAAACTATATATGGGTGTAGAGGGCCCGTAGACTAAAACATAAAAATGATGATGATGGCGGATGAGAAGAACAATGGTTGATACATGAGGGTGCCTGGAGCCTCAGAGCATGCTGAGCAACCAGGCTCCCTGTGCGCACGAACAGTCTTCAGAACCTTCCTGAAAGATGAGAGAGTCTGAGGCCTGAAGTCACGCCCTGTATGAAATGGGTTTTAAGAAATTCACATCTGCAAGATAAGTTAAGACATTTGTTAGAGAACATTAGTTCGTCTCCTAAGAATAGTGAAGGGTGTAGTGGAATATTGTTTATGTAGAGTTTAGGAAAGTGTCGTTTTCTGGCATCATTCATGGACGTACACTCAGTTAACACGTGGAGAACGGAGAGCCGTCCCCCCACACTTGTCACAGACTGGTGGGAGTGCGCCATTCGAAAGGTATGCGTGTGTGGCGTGTGTGCGGCCTATTTGCAGTCTACAAATGGATACCTCTGTGAACCTATCTTGTTTCTCGGTGAGATATTTACCTATGTAAGGTTTACCTGTGTGTTATTTGTTGTTGGATTCTTTGTTCCATTCCTGCTGCCACATTTCACGAAGTCTCCGTCGTATAGCTGGTTTCATGTCCAGATAAGGAACCAGAGGTTCATCCACGCGAGTGCGAGCAGCAGCTGCCGCAGCATACCGGTCGGTGATTTCGTTCCGCCGTATGATGCTGTGCCCCGGCACTCAGCACACTACTATCCTCAAATCTGAAGCATAAGCCGACATTATCTTCCTAATGAGCTGGTTTAATACAGCGTTTTTACTTGGTTTTGCCAAATGTAATGCCATCCCGACACTGAGAGAATCTGTAAAGATAACAGACTGCTGTATATTTGTTTCTGTGATGTACTCTACCGTAATTAAAATTCCGTTTGCTTCTGCTGTAAAAATGTTGCAGTTTGCGTTCAGTGCCTTTGTACTAGCGAAGTTGGGGCCATGTGCAGCGCATGAGACAGCAGAAGCGGACTTCGAAGCATCTGTGTAAAAAGTAGTGTAGGGGTACGTGTGTTGCAAATGTAAAAAATGCTGTAAAATAAGTTCTCTTTGTGTGTTTCTTCTGGTTTTTGTCTAAACGATACGTCACAAGACATTTGACGCAGGTCCCAAGGGGCAACGAGGTCGGTGGGAGCAGTCTTGTATAATTCATTAAATGAGTCCCCAAGTTCCTGTGCCGGCATTCCCGTTCGGAAGGGGAATGGCATGGTGATAGATGGACGGTTAGAAAAGAAATCGCTAGCCGACGTGTCCGTGATAATCGAATTACATGGATGATTAGTCAACGATGCTATCATGAGAGCATACGTTACTGCTGTATACGTCCGCTGGTGCTCTAAGCATCATTGGTCACACTCAACATATAGGCTTTGGATGCGACTTTACCGAAAGGCACCGGAGGCCAGCCGGAGCCGTAGGTGGAGGACTAGATCCAACATTTTAGATGCGACGCATCTCTTTCACTCGCCTTGTCCCTCCGGCGTCGTCCGGCGTAGTCCACATCCCTCCCCCATTCTCCTCGCCGCGCCAGCTGCGCGCTAGCGCCGCTCTCACCGCAGCGCCATCTGCGTGTTAGCGCTCGCCGGTGCTCGCTCCGCCGCTGTGCCAGCTGTGCGCGGGTGCGGGTTAGCGCGCAGCTTGCGCTCGGTTAACACATGCGCATGTGCTGCTATGCGCTGCTCTCTCTCATTGCGCTGCATATAAACGCGGTAACTGCGCCGCTCCGCTCAGTCGTTCCGCCGATGACATCATCCGATGACCACCGATGATTTCAATGGAGACTAACATGCCTGCTATCACGATGGTCGGCGCAACCGTAAAAAATTTACACCATCTTCCCGCGAGGGGAACCATGGGGTAGATGCGACGCGTCGGGGGTGAACATGCTGCGTAAAATATGGACACACGACAACAATGGACACGCCAACATAACGGAAACGCAACGGAAATCTCCGATGCGTCGCATCTACCCCATGGTTCCCCTCGCGGGAAGTTGGTGTAAATTTTTAAGGCTGTTTAGTGGTGGATCCACATCCGACACCGCCATATTCAAGGCGCGACCTCTCAAGCTGTTGAAGAGACGCAGAAGGCACGTTTTATTTGCTCCACAGGACTGGTGCGACAAGACTTTGTGTGTGTTCATTGCCCTGATGCATTTATTCTTTAGTTGTTTAATGTGCAGAATAAACTCAAGCTTGTCATCTAGCACAACACCACGGAATGTATGTTTCTTTTTTACCGGAATGGCCGCACCATTCAGAATAATATCAGGGTCAGGCCTTTCACCACGCTGCCTCGAGAACCAAACACAGGTACTGTCTTCTGGGTTCACCCAAAAGCCATTCTCATCAGCCCACTTGGCAAACTTGTTCACACCCAGTTCGACCTGCTGCTCACATATGGATAGGTTACTGGATTTAAAGCTGATATGTATATCATCCACATACCCGGAGAAAAAATAGTTGGCGGTAGTGCCTTTCTTAATGATAAATAGTGTACAGCTGAGTACCCCGCCCTGTGGAATTCCGTTTTCTTGTGTGTGTATTTCCCAAAATGCTGCACCAACTCTTACACGGAAGATGCGCTCAGAAAGGTAGCTTTCTACTTTGTTCAGAATGTTTCCTGACACACTTAATGAATTCAGGTCGCCAGGATACCGTAACGCCATGGAGTGTCATACGCTTTTTCCAAATCAAAGAAAATAGACACTCAGTGCTGCCTGTGAACGAATGCATCCTTGACGTACGACTCCAAGGCTATCCACTGGTCAGTCGTGCATCTGCCCGACTGAAATACTGCCTGGCAGCTATCGAGGATGCCGTGATATTCTAAGAAGTACATAAGTCGTCTTGTATTCATCTTTTCAAGCAGCTTGCTTAGACAGCTACTAAGGGCAATGGGACGATAACTAGATGGAGAGGAAGAATCCTTGCCTTCCTTCAGAATTGGTACGATTATTGACTCTCTCCACGCCCGTGAAAAGCGTTCAAAAGACCAAATTGTATTAAAGAGAGAAAGAACAGCGCCAATTCTGTCCGCGTGGACTTTTCGTATAATTTCGTGTGAGATTTGGTCTGGGACAGGTGCTGAATGTTTACATGTGGCCAGGGCAGCCTGAAGCTCCTGTAGCGAGAATAATGATTTATAAGAGCCCTTCGATGGCTTGTTCTCTCGTATGGGTTTGTGCTCAGCGAAATGTTTATACTGTATAAATGTGCTCGTGTAATGTAACGAACTTGACATGTGTTCAAAGTGTTTTGCAAGCGTGTTTGCCCGGTGCTCAAGCATGTGGCCTGTGGTGCTGGCAAGGGGTAAATTGTTTGTCTTGTGTCCTTTGAGTTTTCTTATTCGATTCCATACCTTGGCTGTGTTAGTGGAAGAAATAATACATGATATAAAAGACCTCCAACTGTTGGTTTTGCCTTCTTTGCGGATGCCCTTTCCCACGGCTTTAGCGCGCTTAAAAGCTATGAGGTTCTGGGTATCTACGAAGAACACCCTAGGCCTTATTTTGTGTTTGTCGTGAAAGCCTGCATTCCTCATTCCACCAAGGCCTCCTCAGATTAGAACTACCACAAGATACCTGGGGAATGGCACTTCGGGCAGACTCAAGGATATGACACGTAAGAAAACTACAAGATTCATCGATGCCCAAGTGACTGATGATGGTTGAGTGGGAGGGTTTTGATTTTTCCTTAAACTTTGCCCAGTCAGCACCGGATTTTCGGAACTTTTTTATGGGAGATGGAACTGCAGGGGCCTGTTTCTAGACATCTGAGGGTAACTGGGAAGTGGCCACTTCCGTAGGGGTTAGTGTCGACCTCCCATTCAACAGACGGAAAACAAATAGCCATATCGATGTGGAATATGTGTTGTGTGTTTGACTGTAGTATGTTGGCTGTTTTTTGTTGAATAGGCAAGCTCTGGATGATAAAAGAAACTTTTCCAGCAAGCGGCCCCGAGTATCTGTACATTCATACCCCCAGAAATCACAATGAGCACTAAGATCGCCTACTAACAAAAAAGGTGGTTGAAGCTCGTCTATTACAGACTCGAAATCTGAACTTGATAGGTAGTAGTCAGGAAGAATGTATAAGCAGCAGACTGTTAATAGCCTATTAAAAATTATTGCCCGGACAGCCACTGCTTCGAGAGGAGTAAGCAACTGAAGGAATTAACAGGGGACAGATTTTTGCTTGACAATCGCTACACCACCAAAGGAGTGAGGGCAGCTGTCTCTGTCTTTCCTAAAACTGTGTATTGAGTGAGGAAGTTGGGCTGTGTGGGCTTCATGTGTGTTTCTTGTAGGCACATCATATTCGGCTGGTGTTTGTGCAGGATTTCATAGATGTCATCGAGGTTTTTCATTAGGCCCCTACAGTTCCATTGCATTATACTTTGGGCTACAATTAAAGCCTAGGAGGATTATCGTGCTGTGTATGGGGTTTTCTGGGTGATGCTACCTACGTCCCTGCACCTATCAGGGCCCATGACTCGGGGAACTTAGGATTTTTTCCCGCGGCCAAAACTGTCGAGATGCTCCTTTGATGACTGGGATGCAGGCCGAGATGGCGTAGTATCCATGTCGTCATCGGAGTTTTGAGGCGTGGAGGTTTTACGACGCCCACCCCGCAATGTGTTTGATGGAATGGCAAGAGATCCCGCCACCACCTTTTTTGATATGTTCGACATGGCTGTGGAAGATGGGCCTCCCGCTTCCACATGTATTGCCACTGGTGTTTCAACGGCCGGAGTGTGTGGACCGAAACGCCAGTTCCAACGTTTTGTTTGTTTCTTGCGCAACACCTGCAGCCGCAGCAGGAGTTGCAACAGTGTTTTCGGCTACCACAGGCAGAGCCTCGGGGGGCGGAGGCGGGACCAAGTCAGCTTCACTGACCTGAGTACCCGCGGAAACGAGACGCCACCCTACCCCCTGGCGGGCTGCGTCGGCGTAGCTCCCTGAAGGAAGCAGTGCATGCCGTTTACGCGCTTTTGGGAATGACAGATTTTGGGTCACTTTGAGGTTGGTGATCTCTTTTTCTTGTTTGAATTTCTGGCAAGAGCGAGAATATCCTGCGTGGGGTCCATCACAGTTGCTGCACTTGAATTGTGTTACTTTCCACTCGTCAGTCAGATGGTCGTGTCCGGCGCACTTAGGACACGTTTGTTTCCCTCGGCACCCATTGGTTCCAAGCCCATACCGTTGGCACTTAAAGAAACGGCGTGGGTTGGGTATATACACTCTGGTCTTGCAGTGGATAAAGCCAGCGTTGAGAGACTCTGGCAAAGTGCAGCGATCAAAAGTTACTATGATGTGCTTTGCCCTTAGTTGCTTTCCGTCACGCCTCGTTGTGATGCGTCGAACAGCGGTTACCACCTGCTCGCGCAAACCTTCAAGGAGGTCCGAGTCAATTTCATTTATCAGTTCTGCTTGGGAAATGACACCTTGGCAGCAGTTGAGGGTACGGTGGGGAGTTACAGTGATTGCAAAGTCGGCTAACTTTGTTTGCTTCAGTAGGGTGTTCGATTGATCCTTGTTGTTTACTTCGATAAGCAGGTCTCGAGAGGTTAGTTTTTTAGATGCGACTGCATCTCGTTCACTCGCCTTGTCCATGCAGCGTCGTCGGCGTTGTTGTCGTCCGCCCCTCCCCCTACACTATAAAAAAATAATAGTTAGCGGCGCCCGGTTTCGATTTCACGACCCTGTGGGCGGAACGCGAGGTGCATGGTGCTCTTCCCACTGCGCCACAAAACCGAGACAGAATCGAATGCTACGAACGCGCCTTATATCCTTGGCTCATTCAAACTACGTCAAGATGCTACTGATACAACGCATGATGGGGCAATGATTAACACTTGCAATAAAAGAAAAGAAGCTCCCACTTACAGCAACAATGATGGAGTAAAGGTCGTTGCGACAGCGAAGCCCCAAGCATACCACTTAGAGAGATTGACCAAGATTGGTCAATAAAATATAATAATAATCATAAAAAATAATAATCATACGCGTTCCCTACACGTTTCACGCGATTTCAGAATCAATCCAACGGAAACACCAAGTGAGCCCCACGATGCGTCGCATCTACACAGGGTTCCCCTTGCGGGCAGGTGGGCGCAAAGTTTCGCTTGGTAGTCTTTGCCTAGGAGACTTTCAATAGACTTTCCTACTAAGAACACAGACCTGCTGATAATCGGCGTTGCCTTATCAGCTGCCTGCATTATTAGAAAGCGTGCAAAGTTGTCGGGATTGGTAAAACGCAGGTTTGAAATAGGCTTGAAAATTGCTTCGGTGCGGGCCCTTTTTCGGGCCCGATCATTTGAAGACAGGGGTTTTGAGAATACCATGCGCCATAGTATAAAGGAGGGGAAGGGGTTCTTCTTTCATTGACCTAACCCTGGTAGTCAGTGAGGTCCCGGAGCTCCCTGCCTGGTAGACAGATAAGGAGGCCATCGGCCGGAGCTTGACCAGGGCTCCGACGGCCACCGTTTATGGCTTCTACCCTTCACCTTTCAACTCCTCGCCGCGGTTGGCCACAGCCTATGTACGGGAGCTCGGCGTCCGCGGTGTCGCTGCTCACCGTCACCATGAATACTCAAGGTGCCCTGTGCAGAGCATAAATTAGCAAGTCCCATAGGAATGGGATCAGGTGGGTCCCCCTTAATGTTCGGTAGAAGACTGTATCGTCACCACGCACATGGCAATATATTGGTGAGAAGCACCATAGTTGGTTTAGTAATAAACGTATGTGTTCATTTAGTTAAACTTTTGTTTATTTATTTAGTGAGCTGGTAAGTTATTCATTTATTTATTTTTTCAAAACACCTCTAAGGGCCCTTACTGGGAGGGTATTACACTGGGGCAAATACAGTAAAAAATAACAATGCAAACAAAATTAACAACTTGTTATAGGCGCGATTCGCCTGGGCTCCTTTATAATGGGCCTGATGTGGCCACTTTTTTGGACAGAAAATAAACGCGGAAAATTTTCAGAATGTCCGTAAGTTCTTGGGTAAATATTTGCAAACGCCGCTGCTAGATTCAGTAAAACTAACTTCTTCGAACACATTCTTTTCAGCAAATGGTTTCCAATATCAGTATAAAAAGCAAGGTCGTTAGAAAGGGCACTTTTCAAAAACGTTTTTCATTCGCCAAGGGCTCGCGGGCTCCTGAACACAGGAGGTTCGCCACATCCCTTTCCCCTTCCCTTGATTGCTCAAGTGAGATGTTTTTACCACCACACCTCGGCGAAAGGATAAGCTGCCTTCTATTCTCGCCTTGTTTTCAGAGGGATGCTCCACATTTTATACCCCGCTCATTGCTCAAGAGGGCAACCTTCTGAAAATTGCGCTTTTTCAAGTGGCCATAAAAACAAAAACACCTAAAATAGGCCGCCTTTCGACGACAAATTAAAACATTGTTTTTCAATGTTTCCGACTTGCAAACTAACACTGAATAAATAAATATTCTGGAATGCTCACAAAGTATTGGATTATATTGCTCATCAATGAGAAGATAAAGTCATTCAAAACACTTTTTCTTAGATCGACAGCTGAGCACCAGTTCACAATGAACAAAATAATTATGGCGCTTTCCACATATATTACGAAAACCATGGGATTGATTCCGAAAAAAACGTGGTCGGAGTCGCCATTTGTAGCCAGATTTCAACTTGTTAATTCTGGGAGGCATTAAATCTGAGGTTTTGAGCCTCTGCCAAAATTCTGTTTGTTGCAATTTTCAGGAGGAGCAGGGTTTTATTTTATCAATATTTCTTTATCGCCTTGCTTAAGCTGTGTCAGAAACCCAATGTTTAATCACTTAACAATACCTAAGGGACATTATTAAGACGTTACTGTATGTGCAAGGAAGCAACCATGTACACGATCAATGGTGTATTTTCTTTCTGTCTGGTATATGCGAAGTTTTATTATGAAAAACATGATAGTTACCAGCTTTTCAGATACGAGGCTATCAGGGATCATAGTGATTCGCTTTTTGAAATTTTCCTTCTGTTTTTTGAAGCATAAATGAGCAGGAGACACTATGTTTACCAGCCCTTCACATATACTGGAAAAAATTCAAGCTAAGCTTTTAAAAGGACACTGAAGTGATTTTGAAACACCGTGAGTTTGTTTGCGCAAATTGTAGTCTGGAGGCCGCAGGCGCCGTGTTTAGACAGCTGTCAGTGGGTTTATGCTGCGCTATTTAGTAGAAAAAGAATGTCAAAAGTACTGTCCTTCTCTTTGCATCCTCCTTGTCAATTTCCTATGACATTTTGTATGACGATTACTCAAGTTGGCTTGGCTCGGCTGCTCGACTGCGTGGCTTGTCGACCCCCTGACAGAGTCTGTCGGCTGGTTACTGGCGGGTTGTCGCAGTTACTTTTGTCAGTAACAGCTCAGCCAAGACACGATTTGTATCTTGCAGAATGTGCCTTTAGTTTGTTAGTTTGTAGACTTTATCAAGTTTAGTAACTCAACACAAGCCCACGGGCGACCCTTCACTGACAGGAACGTGAGCAGAAAATCCAAGTCCAATTAAAGACGGGAAAAGAGTCAGCGTAGTTAATATCGGTACTAACCTCCTCCTGATCCTCATCAACCTCCTACTCAGGTCTACTGTAGGACCCAGGCGTACCTCACTGGCCCCCAACCGCTCCTGTCCTACGCTGCTCTAGTCTACTTTTTGCCTCTGAATTTTCTTCATTCACCCCTCAATCTTGTTATTTGCCTTCCAATTCTTCTAGACCCGTATCTTAGTATCCAGTCCATTACCGTAGTTGTCCACGGGTGGTCATTTCGCCTGACTACATGGCCAGCCCATGTTAATTTTTGTTCTTTATTTGAACTATGATATTGCCGTTAACTATACCCTCTGATTTGGCTACCTGTGTGTTTTGTGCCCAGCGTCTGGCCATGCCCTGCTGTCTTATCTGAGTTAAAAGGGAAGCGTGCGCCCCTGTCTGTTTCTTTTGTATGCCGCGCAGGCTGTCTCATTTGAGAGAAAGAGGGAATCGCAAGTCACTACTAGTATATAACGGTCATGTTTGATCGCCAACGTTCTAGGTCTGATTCGGTGGTTTTCGAATAATTAACGCCTAAGGATAAACGCTAGAAAGTCAAACATTGTGGCATTCAATTAGGTGATACTCGCCATCACACGTCACTTTGTCGACTTCTCGTTCGCCACTTGTGTTCTTTGAGGTCCTAGCGGACCACAAGTTCTCTCTACAAAACTTTTGTTCTTTGAAAAAACCTGCCTTGTCCTTGGCTAGGCAACAACTGGTTGTTATGCTGGGTAAACGCCCATTATGCTCCCTAGGTCCCCTGGAAGCCACAAAGCCAGTACGACCGGAGCCATCCGCCGACTGCAACGCTCACCGCCAAAATGTGGCCACCAGCCAGAAGAAACAAAGAAAACTGCCGCCCTTAGAAATATCATGGCACAAGAGGCCACTTAACCCATCGTCTTACAACAACCCAGTCGATGAAGCAAGACGCTTGGGTTTCGAATACCAAGGGGATATTCGAAACCCCAACGTCTTGCTTCATCGACTAGTACCATAGACGCGCTTCGTATTCGCCGAGATGTCCTGCGAGCGACGATCTCCGGGACCATGACAGTCCTCGACGCCTTGCTGTGGAGCCAGGTAGCAACGGCCCTTGACAGAGAAAATGTCCTCGACCTCATTTTACATGACCAGGTGAGCCTTCACAAACTCGACGCTCAAGTTCAGGAGGACCTGCAGGGTGAAGAATTTGATGCTGACGTCTTGGAAGCGATCGATTTCGAGGAGCGTATATGCGCCCTGCGAACGCGCGTACGCTTCTCAGCGAGCAGAGAGTCTTCCGAAAGCCCCGTCCATCAACCTCAGGGGGCCGTGTTTACCCCGAATCGCACTCTCGACTATTTGCTCGCTCCCCAAGGAGGTCCGGCGGACAATGGTCCCGGGTGACGTGCCGCCTATCCGGGGAATGACTGGTGCTTGGGTAGAAGAACAGGACAACGACGACGGAGGCGCTGCGGCCTTTCAGGACGCCAAGCAGAACACCGAGGTGCTCATCCAGGAAGAGAGGCTCCAGCAACTGTGCAGTCCTGCTGCTTCCGTGACTGCTGTCTCGGGGAAGTCTCAAGGACACTCCCGGGACCTCGGCACCACTGACGCGGCTATTGTTTTAGAGAGAGCCCAGCGGTCCTGCCGCGAATCTAGCCTAGCCAACGAGACTTCTGCTTTGTAGATGTCTAAGTGGTCCCAGAAGGATGCTGGCATCACAGACGCGACTCCAACTTCGGAGACGTCACTACAGCCTTTCGCAACCCTTGCTTCGACAACTTGACTTCCGCTCCGGAGACGTCTGACCCGTTCTTCCACGGCCTTAGCGTCGATGATGCGACTCTTGTTTTGGAGACCACCGAGCTTTCCTGTTGTTACCTTTACGTCGGCGACGCACGTCTCCTTGCGCAGGCAGTTCCACAACCCGGTTTCGAGTCGAAGATATTTTCATTCGCTCCAGCAACGAAAGCCCGATTCGGGCACAAGGTGGACTCGCTTCAGGGGATAACGAAGAGTTTGCTCCTCCGACGCTCCGTGAACAAGTTTCGACGCCGGAACCGAGCTCGGCCGCGCTAGTCTAGGCCCGGTGGGGAGGCATCCTGAACAAAAGCTTCGATGGTGACTACCCCTTCTTCAACAACATCAAGTCGATGCTGGACGCCCATTTCTATAGTGTTTATAGGTCCGAAGAGAGCGAAGTCCCGTGGTTCGCCGAGAAACCGGATGTGCTGCTTAAGAGAAACTCTTCTTAAGAGAAACTTCGAAAGCGTTCAAAATTGGAAAGCGTAGGGAGCGAGCTTAACCTTTGCGGCAGACGCTAACCCAACCCCCCAACGAATATGTGTTAATGTTCGTAGAAGAAATGAAGATGCTGCTCCGAAGTGCTGAACCCAAAGCGGCAGAAGAAGAAGCTGCGCTATTTGATGCCAAGCGACAAATAAGAGTTGTTCGCAGGACTAATTCGCAGCCTGCGGATAGCGTCGCTGAGTTCGCGTCCGAGGTTTCCATGACAGAGAAGACCCTAGGCATGCGCTTGAGACTGTACGATCATGCAGTCAGCGTGTCTTTGGCGCAGCTGGTCGACGCCACTGAATTTACGACGGATGGTGCACAAGAAAGAATTCATTGCGTCGTTCGCGAATAGCTTCAGAACATTTTTCCGACAACACCGCAACCTACCAACCCTTCTCTCACCGACGTCATTGGGGAAGAAGTGCAGGAAACACTTGACTTTTCTACGACGTCGAAAGAGCCCCTCGAACCGCAAGCCATTGCATACGCGGCTGCTGTACGTCACCTTCACCCACCCGTGCCTTGTCGCCCTGATTAGATTTTAGTTTCCGTCGCGTGCTACCGCTTGAAAAAGTGGTTGTGTGGGCTTTCGTTATTTTGACGTTTCATGACGTTTACTAGCACCAGTTCTAAAGTTTGTCTTATTTCTCTCGACTAAAAGCGCATAATTCTCGGCGGTAAATGAAAAACTAGACGAAATGCAGCGGACGTGACAACGTAGGGCTGGACTTGCTATTCAACAACAATAGGGCTTTTATGTCCCGCCCTCTCTGTGATTGGCTGAAAAGACGTGACGTAATTTAAATGTTTGGCGGGAACATTTACGTCACAGACAACCTACTTCAGCCTGCGTAAAAGTGATGTGATGTTACGTAATAGCTTGCAAATGGCGGCGGCTGTCGTCGTGAAATAGGGCAAAAAATTTCACCAACCTTTGGCGCCATAAAACCTACTTGAATTTGCAGCAGGCGTAGTTTCGCATGACACGCGGTTGAAAACTTTTTCTACAAAAAGGAATAATAGTTTTGACTGTTTCCAAGTCAGCGATAGTGGAGCATACCAATAACGTGGCATGTCTTGTTTTTATGTTTGGCAATAAAATAAAAAATGTGGTTGATCCCTCTTTCATAGGAATCTGTAAAACACGGATGTCAGATGTGCCTTCACAGGATCAGTTGAATGCTTATTTTGCATCGATATGAACTTGCGCATCGCTTTTTATATTTCGTCGGTATGGCACCGTCAGACTTATCAACAGTAGGCGCTAGATTGCACGCGCCGAAGCACTGCGTAATCCCGAATGGAACCACACGCGCTCGTGAACCATGCGAACGCAACCGAACGGGTTGCCAGCGAGTCGTTTAGTGGACTCACGGTCCACTTCATCGATAGAGTATGATTTCGGAGCTGTCCTGTGGGCGTGCTTGGCCAGCGACAACCTGCTGGCGCGTCGCTTTCGCAAATGTGCGACCACTGCGTTCCTGCTCTGTGGAGTGTACGGCAGACGGTTGCGTTGCGAGGAGCTCAGCAGGCGCGAACTGTCGGCGCTCACTAGCATCGTGATGCACTACTTCGCTTCTCATAGACGGCAGCACCATCGAAATCTAGAGGTTATAGGAAATATATAAGGCGCGTTCATACGTCTGTGGGCGCTTCAGCGCGTAGCGGAGGCGGTAAAGCGCCTGGCACGTCCCCTTGTGGCGGTGCAGCACCCGGCTGGAATCCTGGCGCAGCCGCGTTCTTCTGGCGATGTCATTTCCGTGACGGATATGTCAGTCAGATCTTGGTGGATCCCGGCATACACTTTCGTGTTAAAATCATGCACCCCTCCGTCTAATGAAGCCGATGGTTAAACACGAAGTTTTTTTCTGACGAATTCTTCTGTTGTGGTCGGATTTTGGACTGAGCTCCGACCATGCCGAAATGGAGCAATCGGAGTTACGCCGTATTCATAAGGCGAGGGACCAAATTTATATTCCGCACAGTGAGGCGTTTTTTTCTGCGTCACCCACGATTATTTATCCTGTTCAGAGAAAGTTGGCTTTCCTTCAGGGCGTTTTCGCGTTACAGACGCATTAGTGAGAACACTAAAGCTTCGCTTTAAAATTCAGTTGCTGTGCTGGAAGAGCCTGATTACAACCCATGTATACGCACAGCTTTCATACCACTGAGCTACACGAATACTTCGTTTAGCTGCTATTGTTTACCGAGTCAAGCTTGCACCAGTTTTGCTAGCACGCGCCTTCTTTATATCGCCCTATATTTCGCAATGACGGTCGCTGATAAATCTTCCATTTGGCCGTAACTGTTTGACACAATGAAGATGATCTGTTTCGTGTGGAGACACCTCTTGTTCTAAATTCTCTTTCTAAATTGTTGTACGTTATGTTCGTTGAGCCAACTTTAAAGTAAGCAACGCGCAGAAACAGCAGCCTAAGAGTATCTCCAAAATAAATCGAAGAATTTAAGAAAACCCTGGGACAGGCTATTATTGTGGTGATTTTTTTTCCCCATGGGAAACTGGGCCTGGCCAAACTAAACGCAGACAATACTGCTTTTTAACAAATACGTACAGTTGTATAAACAGACAAAAAGCCAACACGTCAAATGTTAGGGAAACATTTCGGTCCAAATTCCTTCTTGTTGTAGCAAGTGTAATGCCAAAAATGGCCTACGTAACTCACCGGCTTTACGAGCTCAGGCAACGTGAAGAATGTGCGTGACGAATGAATGACACATTAGAACAGGTACAGAATAAATTGTCAAAGCGGCTAATTAAGATATGCTCCAGTGAAAGATCCTAATCGCAACACTGCTGCCTTTTGGCGTGAAGAAAAACTCTGCTTGTTGGCGAAACAGTGGCTTGAATCATACCAATACCTTTACGAACACAATTTAAACAAATTATGTCAAATTTTCATCCTAACGCCATAAGCTTTCGACGCATTGACTGTCATGACTAATGCAATTACACAGACGTGTGAAAATATTACCGTTCAAACGTTTCTACATTACATTTGTTATCAATCGCTGCCACTTCTGTTGTGCTTATTTATGACTTTTGAATAAATCGTACCTCAATTCTTTATGTTTTTGGTAGTTTTCACCTCAAAGCCTGTCGTTTTTCTCCCATTTTCTTTAACCTGCAGACGTCGACTCGGGAATGGTCACCGACAGCCTGCACTTCAACCTTCTAGCGTCAACGCGGCGTAATGCCATTAGAGAGTTTTAGCTAACCGTTTTCAACGGTCCGCTCCGGTATCGGCGGCACGCTCAGCACAACCGAAGCCAATGCCGTTCGCGGCTGAGCGCGCCACGCATGCGCAATGGCGCTCCCGCTCGCTATCGGAGCGGAGCGGAGCGTGAAAGACGGTCAGCTAAAACTCTCTATTCACCGGAAGTCTCAAGCTGGCTGCAAGGACACCTACGCCGTGGCAAACATTCAGAGGCTAGCCAGTTAACTCAGCCGGGAGCAGATGAAAGTAAAATCTCGGATGACCTCAGGAAGATAGCCGTCTCTTCAGAAACGGGGAAACGCTTTGTGGGCGTTGGAACAGTGGAACGCATGGTTTTGGAAAGGTAAAAGTACCTTTTCAAGTAGCATGCGGTCCAGTAACAATACTGTCACACAAAAAGGACGTTCAGTGCTGGGAATAATCAATAAAGATTTAAACAAACCAGTTGTAAAATCACCGAAAAATAGCCTGTCGATTCTGTCATCCACCTTTTCTACAAAATACCCATTAACAAAAAATACCACATACTTCAGAAACACAGCCGATAGCCTATGCTGCCGCCTATGGCCCTGGCCACAACACGGCAACAGGATGCTGGATGAATAAGAAGCTCAGTATGAAGCCGGGTATTGCCTCCGTGACGTCCCATCGAACACAAAATGTCACATAAAAACTTGGTCTTTAACCCTCTAAGGTATATATATGGCGGGTGACGTTTTAGTTACTTCTAGAACCGATAACTTTTGGTTTTTAGGCAGCAGCGTTTTTATCCATACGCCGTTCTCTAATTTACAAGGCATCAGGCTGATATAAACAAAACGTAGGAGTGAAAACTGACTTGTCACTTGTTCCTTGAAATTCAAGAACTTGCAGTATCTAAGACGAGGAGAGACGTTGTGCTTCAAGAAAGGGCTGCTTCACAAGCTACTACTTAAAACCGACACAGACTTTGAACACTCCCCAATAAAAAAAATTTAAGCATATGTGGGTCACCTGTTGAAGGCTGTAGGTGCCGTGTGATAGCAAAATAAAATTGCACGAACGTTTTGGGGTAATTCCGATTGCGTGAACGGGAGGAAGAATAATTTGATAATTACAATATTGAAGTGTCATGCCTTCTTTAGAGCATAGAGCATAAAGTGAAGAAGTCACCAACAGCTTACAATGAATGGATGATATTCCCGAATGCGACCCCCCCCCCCCCGTGTCATTTCATGCACATTTTGTTGCATATTTTCTGAGCTCATTGGCACCCATTGAAACTAAGGCTCGGCGTCGCCTGCACGCATGGCCCCAAAACAAAGTTCATGCTTGAAGTTTTATACCTTCCAATAAAAATAGGTGAATCCACAATAGGTGGACCCGTGGATCCAAAAAAGGTAGATCCACAATGCGGAGCTTTAGCAGCGCGAAATTAAAAAACATGCTCAAAAGGCATTTAACCAAAAATGCTTCCTTGAAAAAAAGCACAACCCGTTCAGTCGCTAAGAAGGCACGGCCAAAGTTCGCAGTTGAAAATCATGACTAAGTCGCCGCACAATGTACCCCGTTCACTTCCATTTCAACAGTCGGTTTTTTTTTAGTAAAATATTTTGGGCAAAGAAATTAGCTTGGAAAATGTAGACAATGATTTAGTGATTGTCATGTCAAAGTTACCTGTAAACGTTTACAGCTAATTTGTAGTTGGTCTCAGATTTGTGGGCGCATTTATTTATTGAAGATGTCATGAATAGGAAATGCATTTGTCTTTGCTTAATTTTGTGTGCTTGATTGAACGACCTTTTAAGAAAATAAATCCCAAATATTTTTACGATTCATTGCTTATGGAAGTAAGGAGGCGCCTTTGAAATTCTCGTTTTGAGGGTCATCGCAAGCGACCGTGCGCGCATTGTCGGTCGGCAGGACAACTAGAAGTGACGTCACATGAAGTACATTCGAGAGTTCAACGCGTTCAACGTTCTTTGTGTATACTGTTCTGCTGAGCTGCAAACCCGATATTTGAAAAATAATGCGTCTTTAATTCGTTGCTAAAAACAGTTTTCTATCGACGTGAGCGGTGTCGCTACCGCTTCAGTTCTCTGGTAACCATTGTAACAGAACTCGCACCTACCGGCTGTTTATACGGTTTGTGACCATTTTCCCTGCAGAATTTCATGTTGTTTTGCCGAAATTTTTTCGGAATCTAACGTTTTTGTATGAAATGACACAAAATCGGTCAAGCAAGAAAAATGTGCCCCGTGTGCGATGCGAACTAGCGGCCGCGGGGCCCGCCCAACGTTAGGGTCAGCCTGCATTGAAGTCGGACACTTCCACTACAGTATGGTCGTGAGAAATGTGTGCGGCGAAAAACTGCTGCATAAATGCCGCTTTGCATTTGTAACCCAGCACTCTGATGTGTTTTCATAAATTTATTCACCCTGGAGTTTAACCGCTAACTTACTGTCGAACGCTTCTGCAGTAAGCCAAAGGGGAGCGTATACAATCAATGAAACAGCGTTAACATCATTGCTTATTTGAGGAAACAGGAAAGCAATCGAACTGGGGGATGGTGGGACTTGGCGACTTGGCGCTCTATCGCTGCTTCTGGCTAGTTATGTTTGCGCTTGACGAGTACTTGATGGGTTGGTTTTAAGTTCCCACTACTCGAAGTTCATTTGATAAACGGGTTTATGCCGTAAAGTATCATTTTAAGCTTTCCGTCATTTATCTCGTCAGGTCAATTTTTTCCCCTTCGCGCAACTCACAATACAGGCTACGTGATACAGACGTCGGCAAATTTGTGCAGAATATCGGCTCGTAGAACAACAGTTTAGACTCGTGCGAAACAGTGTAAACAGTTTACAGATACCCAGTTTACTTTAAACTTGGTGACCTCTGTCTGCGCCACTCGCCCGCGTTGTTGACTCAATGTTCGACCATGTTGATCAGTCGCATCCGAGACAAGGCATCTCCCGTTCAGTTTGAAGGATCCCCCTTCGAGCATAAAGGGTTCGCAAACCCGAACCCGCCCGACGAAGTAACGCCGATCCGCATGAGAACAAATCACCGGTTTATTCCGGGAAAACTAAGGTAGGAAAAATGCAGGGCCCGTTTGGTTTTTTTGTTGTCTGGTTTTTCTGTTGCTTAGGTGCCAGTGGGTGAAGTGGAGCTTCTGCGCGGCACGCAAGACAAAATGGGTGACGAAAAATCTATACTTGTTTGCAACCAAACGGCAACAAAGTCAAGTATAAGTGTCAAAGAATTCAAGCAAAGTCGGCAAAGTGATTTTTTTATTTATTTATTGTACCCTCAGGGCCAGAGGCATTAAAGAGGGGAGGGGGCTTTACAAAAAAAGTGCCACCATCTTCCGCGAGGGGAACCCTGGGGTGATGCAAGGCATCTCACGGGGTTCAATTCGCGTTTCCGTTATGTTGGTTACCCGGTTGAACTGTAGCGAACCTTAAATGATGCTCAATCACACGTACATTTCCAATTATGTGGTAGCAGGCATGTTAGTGTCCATTTCAACTCATCGGAGCAACAGTCGGAGCAGTAGCAGCAAGAGAGACTGACGGAGTGACTGAGGAGCACGCTGCAGATACCACGGTTATATAGCCGCTCTGCGAGAGAGAGTGATGAGAGAGAGACACGCATGTGCACTAACGCACAGCTGGCATGGCGAGGAGAACGTGCTAACGCAGCTGGCGGGCGAGGGGAAAGGAGGAGGGTTGCGGACGGACACCGGATTGAGGGACAGGCCGAGTGTAAGAGATGCCTTGCAACCAAAAAACAAGCCAAACCAAGTTGGGAACAATATAAAAAGAGTACAAGCAAGCAAGCATGGAAAGCGCGTAAAGAAAACACTGCGGCGGTTGACGCCCTGCTTGTCCAGAAAGTTACAGAATGGTGCTGTACACTCACGACGACGTCTTCAGTCACTTGGGCCGACGACGGGTAAAGAGCGTCCGCCGCGGACGCTGGCTGCTCCTCGCTGTCCGGGCGTCATTGCTGTGGCTGGCCGCCCGTCGGTCCCGTCCGCAGCCCGCGGAAGCAGCCGCTCTCGCGTGTGCCCCGGTGCGCACTCCTCCCCGGCGCTCCTGTGAGCGCCGCTTTTACGCCACTCCGTTGGTTGTGTGCATGTTCCGGGTTGTATGCGCACTACACGTATTTGTCCCGTCTCACTGTTCATCACACACGCGCGCACGGGCTCATGACGCACTGACGCCCCTAGCGCTGTTCGGCGTGCGCACTTCACCGTAATCACCCTGCGCGGGCGCTCGTAGGGACTGCGTCCCCACACTGCCCCTCCCCCAAGACCGGACAACTCCCGAGTTGTCCGAGAAGCGCTGGGGCTGCCGTAGAGGAAGACTTCTCCAGTGGGTTTGAGATGAATACGGGTTTAGGAGGGTCTCCCCGCTCGAGCCATGTTGCTGTATCGTTCAGCGGGTAGGGCATCGTGGAAGAATATGAACAAGATTATATTTCTTCTTGCGAGTGCTGTTCGTAATATCTCTTAAGGTCGTCAATGTGTACGGGACCCGTATGCCGTCCTCCGTTTAGGTTGCGAAGGCGATACGTCAGCCGAAATTGGGGCTTTGTTACCTCATAAGGACCTTCCCATCGGTCAGCCAGGGAAGCAGCAAACCCTTTTGGTGCATCGCTCAATGGATGTGTGCGGCGCAGTACCAGGTCCCCGACAGAAAACTCAACCCGGCGCCGTCCCTTGTCGTACTTCCGGCTGTGTTCGAGTCGTACCAAATCCAGGTGTTGCCTGGCCTCCTGGATGGTCTCGTTTAGGCTGCAGCAAAGATCCTGAGCATACTTAAAGGGACGCTGAAGTGATATGTAAACATTGCGGGATTACTAGCGCAAATTGTAGTCCGGAGTCCCCAGGCCATGTTTCGACCACTCTAGGCGCGTTTACGCGATTTTATTTAGTAGAAAAACTTATTCGAAAACGCTGTCCTCCTCTCTTTACGCTCGCCCATTTTCTGTGGCGTTTTCGTGTGACGTCAGGAGGGGATGAGCTGGCAATTGGCTGCGCCACGGCTGCGATACTGCACGGCTCCCCGGCCGACAGAGTCAGTCGGCCCAGCGTTTCGTCCGCCGGCCGCCGGCGGGTCGTCGCAATCAAGGAGGTTAAAAAAAAATTGCTTGGTCGCAATTCGTTCGCTTAGTTGAAACGAAGCCAGGAGACGTTTGTGAATGGAAGAATGTGCCTTTCTTTACTTGGTTTGTTTGTACACTGTATCTAGCTCCAAGTCAAGGTCGCTTCACACAAGCGCTGCACATGCGACGCTTCGCTGACTGGTACGCCAGTAGGAAAATATAAGGCCTCTTGAAGGCGGAAGAAGAGTCAGCGAAGTCAATATAGGTACTAAGCAAATAAAATCAACTGATATTTTTACCGTACAGCGTAAAACTAGGGTGCGGGAAGCACTTTTTGCGCTGGGCGAACAAGCACAGCGGTCAGCAGCACGACTACGCATCTGCGAACGCTTTTCCGTCTACGAAATGCAATTGCTAGACGTGAGCTACTGTGGAAACTCGGGCGACGCTTACTGCAGGATCGCAGTACAACAAATAGTCACCTAAGCGGCTTGAAATGCCAAAACTAAATAAAAGTGTAACACGGTTGTACAATATATACCGTATATTAGCACGGCATTCGCGTCCCGCTCAGTGGCCTAGCTGTCTGGGGCGCTAGGAATTCACCGCAAATGTTTTGCTAGTCACGAGTTCGAATCCCCGCGGGTACGTGCTTTTTTTTTTTTCGTAAGTTAACTTTTTTGTTTTCCGCCGATGTTTTCTATATTGAGTTCACCTTTTTTGGGGCCGCAACGTTCATGGCTACACGAACTAGTTCACAAAACGCGCGCAGGCTGGCACTGGCGCGCTAGCGAGTTCTCGTTGGCGTGCTGTTGCTATAAGCACCGACTGCTTGCAGGCAGGGGGCACAGGCCAGAATGAACAGACCCTTGGCCTGGTGCGAACACGCTTTTTACGATACAGGCATGAGGGAGGCAAGCTCCAAATATGGGGGAAAAGCGCATGACATTTGGGCGTCTGCGGGTACGCGGTGGGCGTTCATGCACTGCGTAGGTCTCGGCTAGTGAATGCTACGACTACAAGCCGTCCTGGGAGGCTTATCTCGTGCATTTTACAGCCGACAACATGGCAGAAGCGCGGTACGATGATTACTGAGATATTGAGAATGCCCATCCAACAAAGCCATTGGTTATGTTTTACAGAACCGAAACCGAAACCGAAACTTGTGTGATTGCTAACCTTGGGCATCGTCCAATCACGGCGCCCCTCCTCCCAACGTCACAGCCTTAGTTGGTGCGGCCGCCGCAAACCGCGCATGGTAGTTTTTCTTCTTTCGCGCTTTGTAAAATAATTACCGATTTGTCAACCGGATAAACGATGAAAAGTGTGCTAATTTGAGCCAGTCTACGCAGTGCAAGCAAAAACGGGAGCTTGACAAATTCACTTCAGTGTCCCTTTAATATAAGTGCGAGGGCGCACCTCGACCTGGTTACTGAATGATTGTTCAACAGGAAAACACAGGTCGCGGCCAAAGAGCAGGGCTGCCGGTGTAAAGCTGGTCGAGCGATTGACCGTAGTCCTTGTTGCAAATGCCATTTCCGAGAGGCGAGCATCCCAGTCTTTGTGGCTTTCAGTAAAGGCCACCAACATCATCTTCAAGTTCCTGTTGACACGTTCGGTAATGTTGGCTTGTGGATGGTACGGAGTAGTCTTATGTACTACGCCCAGAACCGAACAAGTGTCCACGAAGTTCTTGCTGGTGAAGTACGTCGCATTGTCCGTTATGAGCTGTTCCGGAAATCCAAAGCGGGTGAACGTATCCAACAACTTGCCCCAGATCAACTTGGAATCAAGTTTACGCAACGCGTAAAGCTCGATCCACTTGGAGAAATGATCTGTGACCACAAGGAGGTAGCGATTGCCCTTTACCGATCTTGGGTATGACCCATCTCGTCGCAAGTCGCGATCTGCCAAGGGAAGCGGTTCTCGACTGACTTCATCAGGCCAGGTGGTTTACCTCCTCTTGGCTTTACAGACTGGCAAACTGGGCATGTCTGGGCGTACTTCATTACCTCCTTTCTCATGCAAGGCCATGTGACAACGCGGCATAGCTTTTCATATGCTTTCTGTCCGTCACTATGACCTGCGAGGGTGGTGTCGTGGTAATATTCCAGAAAAGACCGCCTTAGGCGCTTTGGTACGAATACCCGAAAGGGATACTCACCACTGCCCGTATCTGCACTTGGGATGTACCGCAGTAGCAAGCCGTCTTGGCTTTGGGCGTAGCAGTCGTAGTCCGGGGCCCGTGCCGCAGTAGTATCATCGTTCTCCGCGGCCGTAATGGACTCCCGAATGCGCTTGCACTGTTCGTCGGCCTGCTGCGCTCCAAGCATCTTCTGGCGACTTACTAGGGTTTCCCAAGCTTCTGCAGGCGTTGCAACCGTGAAGACCTGGGGTTCTGGTTGCTGTTGTGCTGGTAGGGGTGCGCGAGACAATGCGTCCGCGGCTTTGTTGCTGGTGCCCTTCTTGTATTCCACTTTGTAGTGATACTTTTGCAGGTTTAGCGCCCAGCGTGCGAGGCGACCTGCAGGGTTCTGAAGCCGTGACAACCATGACAGTGCTTGGTGGTCAGTCTGTATCGTGAAATCTGCGCCCTCCAAGTACATGTTAAACTTTTTGAGGGCGAACACTATGGCAAGACACTCTTTTTCTGTCTGTTCGGCCGCCGAGAGAGTGCCAGAGGGTACAGTTCGCCGCTATGCTCCTGTAGCAAAACAGCCCCTATGCCGTACTCACTTGCATCGGTTTGGACAACAAAGGTGCGGTTAAGATCTGGTAACCAACGGGTTGTGGTGTCGGCCAAGTCCGCACAGTTCGGAATGAAGTGCCTGTAGAAGCCGACCATACCCAGGAAGCGCTGGACACTTTTGACGTTCTGTGGTTTCGGGAACTGCAAGATCGCCTTCAGCTTCTCCTCATTTAGCCGAACTGAACCTTCGTCCACAACGAAGCCCAGGAGCTCGATCCTGCTAGCAGCCAATTGTACCTTGCGGGGGTTTACTGTGAGGCCTGCGTTCTGCATGCACTCCAACCAGTCTGCAAATGAACAGCATGATCCTCAAGGTTGTCTGAAAATACAACCACATCATCCATGTACGCCATCGCGTAGTTGAACTTCGCGTCCTCCAGCACGATGTCCATCACGCGCTGGAAAGTTGCTGCGGAATTCGACAAACCGAAAGGCAGCCTCACGAACTCAAACAACCCTCTGGTACAAGTGAACGCTGTTTTCTCGATATCCTTTTCCGCTACAGGAATCTGTAGGAAACCCCTACTACAGACAAGTGTGGTAAAAACCTTTGCCGAACCTAGCGCATACATAACCGCATCGATGGATGGAAAAGGATATGAATCTCTCGTGGTAATCGCGTTTAGGCGTCTGTAGCCTACGCACATGCGGACACTACCATCTTTCTTATCCGCCAGCACAATCGGAAATGCCCAAGGGCTTTTTGATGGCCTCACCGCTCCTGTATTTACCATCTCCTGGAGGGCTCCGTCCAGCTGGGGTTGCCTGTGGACGCTCAAGGGCCTCGGGTTGAACTGTTGTGGAAGCGCATCTCCCGTCTCGATGTGGTGCTCCAAAATGTTCACAGTACCCGGAGCTTCCGTAAACATCGCTGCGAAGGGTTGTAGTACTGCTGCGAGCCG
The DNA here is from genome assembly GCF_048455015.1 of Haemaphysalis longicornis. Taxonomy (NCBI): domain Eukaryota; kingdom Metazoa; phylum Arthropoda; class Arachnida; order Ixodida; family Ixodidae; genus Haemaphysalis; species Haemaphysalis longicornis. Next base: position 63,431,455 of record NW_027526385.1, read on the forward strand.
TGATTGTTCCTTTGGTGGTCCTGCGAACGACATCAAGATTGTTCGCAAACCAGTTTCAACCTTTCCCGCAGTGGTCTCCGCTGTCAGCAACACTGACAGCGATTCTGATGGTCCTGCCGCAAAGCTGTTTAGCGGCGTTTCAGGCCCATAGTGGTAGTTCCCGGCCTTCACGTCAAGCATTAGCCCTGTTCTGGCCATAAAATCACGGCCCAGAATGGCTGGGCAGGAAAGACCGGGAAGGTACAAAAACCGCTGCCTGTGTTTGCGGCCATCAACGATTACCGTCAGTCTTGTTGCCGCTGTAATCGGCACAACCTGGTCTGAAGCTGTTCTGATACTGGTGCTTACGTGCTGGAATTTGATGTTCCTCGGAGAGCACCATTCTCCAACAGCGTCTCCAAACACAGAAACCGTTGCTCCAGTGTCCAGTAGGCCAGGTATAATCAGGCCGGCTACCTTGACTGTATGAAAGGTGCATTGCCCAAGTTTGCAGCCTGTCCGCCAAGGGCCAACAGCTCACCATGCGTTGATTGTTGCTCGCTGGAGGCCCTTCGTGTGCCTTTTGCACCAAGTTCCCGCCTTCCATGTCGTTCATGTAGGGTGCGGCATTTTCGAAGACAGTTGGTGTGGAATTTTCTCTCTCCTCCTGCACCCGCCGTCCGCGCCGAGCTTTCGGCGGCCGTTTTGGCTGCTTTGGCAGCAGTGGGTCTTTCCACTGCTGCGTCTGCGGGTTTGTGCAGTGCTGCCTGCCGCGATGCGACGAGTCTCGCCGCACTTTCGAGTGGCGTAACTCGATTGGTCGCGCGAGGGGGTGTGCACAGCGTGCCGCTGGGTTACCACCCAGCGGCACGCTGTCTAGATGGATGACCAGAATACCAGTGCATTGTCGCTTGCGCCGGTCGGCTGCACTGTGTCCGGGCGGGGTGGCGCCTCCGAGCTCGCTGAGCTTGAGCACACGGCATGGTGGAAAGCCGTTTGCCGCCTTTCCTTGTTGCTCGACTCGGGTGATGTGGGCACGACTTCCTTGCTGATGTCTGCACAGATGGATTTCCGATGGTTAGGAAATGTCTCCCTACTGTGAGGTACTTGCCTCTGGTCATTCCGGCCGAACGGGCGCTGCCACGACGGCGCCTTCCCGCTGGGGTGAGTCGCGCTTTAAAACCATCTCCCATGGTGGCGCCGCATCCCTGGGGTGTGTCAGCGCCGCAACAGCTTCCCACGGTGGCGCCGCACCGCTGGGGTGAGTCGGCGCTGCAGCCCTCCCCGCCATGGCTGCTCTCTGCTGTTTGCCTCTGGCCATTCCCTCGTGCTTGCCGGTTGACGGATTCCACGCCTGCGAACAATGCTGCCTTCCTTGCTCGCTGCGTTGCTCTCTTCCAGTGAGATCTCGGCTGGTCTCGCCCGGTCTCGCAGTATGCACGCACAGGAAGGCTCTAAGCACGCCTCTTTAGGCGGTGGTGGTTGGTATGATTCCGTGGCCATCAGCGAAGCTTGTATGGCTGTGGCCTCCTTTGCCAGGTCATCGAAGTCGATACCGCCGGGATCGCAAGTACGGCTGGAACCTCGGGTGGCCCTGTCGGACGACCCGGGAAACCTGTTCCGCCTCGGGTACCGCCGGTTCCGCTCGCTCGTACAGGTCCTGCATACAACGCACATATTCGCGAAGGCTTTCACCGTCTCCCTGTGTCCGTGCGCCACGTTCGTCTTTAATGCGGTACTCGTGCCCGGGAGGCAGGAACTCCAGCTTAAAGCACTCCTTGAAGTCCATCATATTGTTACGTGGCGGCAGAAGGAATGAGTCGAGCCGTGGAGGATGATGACGCCATCTATTCAGAGTGCGAGATGACCTATTTACATTATTTACAATGCGGCTGTTGCAGAGCGTTCGCCCATGCTGCACGCCCCACACACAGCTCTTCTTTGTCGTTCTCCATCGGGCCCACAGCGGCGCATCCTCTACTGCGCCCTTCTTCGTCTCCTCGTGACATAGCCCCCGCGTCGAAGGCGACCGTCCCGGTCGAGGTCACAAGAAATTTTCTGATGTGGTGAGGATGCGAATGAGAGAAGAAGAGAGGGGAAATGTTGTGACCGCCGCGGATTACGATGGTTTGATGAGCTGCGGCCCCTGAACAGCGTTTCCCGCTGATGGAGTGAAGCAGCGGCCAAAGCCCTTGGAGCTCCGCCGGAGAAATGGGCAGGGGGTCGGGGTCGTCGTATCGTTGCGTCGCGGCTGGTCATGTCGGAAGGTCACGGCGGGTCATTAGCTGGGGAAACGGGGCTGCGGATGGTCATGTTTATCTTACCGGGGCTGGGGAGGGGCCGACGGGATCCAAGAGGCTTGTAGCAATAGCTTCGAGAGACGAGAACGGGCCAGGCTGAGACCGCGATGGGGATCGAGACCCAGCAGCTCCACCAAAATGTTACGTGGCGGCATAAGGAATGAGGCGAGCCATGAAGGATGACGACCCGATCTATTTACAGTGCGGGATGACCTATTTACATTATTTACAATGCGGCTGTTGCAGAGCGTTCGCCCATGCTGCACGCCCCACACACAGCTCTTCTTTGTCGTTCTCCATCGGGCCCACAGCGGCGCATCCTCTACTGCGCCCTTCTTCGTCTCCTTGTGACAATATTCTCAAATGGCTTCTGGTGACGTCTCCAAACACCGGCTGCCGACCGCAAAGCAACTGGCTAGATCCTGCTTATCAGCACGCTATCTGAAATTGCCATGGCTTGTTGGTAGTCCGACAATTCATAAAGAAATTTGAAAACAGATTCTTGTCTGTATAGCCTGTGTACGTTGGCACGGCTAAGTTTAAAACCAACGACGGATTGCAGTGACAGTTGCATTGATTATCTTGTGGCGCCCGACCACTGCATAATGCCTCAGTGTTAAGCTTGCTAGCCTGAAGCGACAACAGTTGCGTTTCAAACTCGGCCTCTATCAGTTTGGCCATCAAGTCAAAAATTGTCTTTGTGTTGTCTGATAGCAGGTCAGTCTGTGCAGTACTACCCAAGAGAAGTGCGGAGGCATTTTCGCTTAACCGAGGAACAGTATTCTCGTCCGTCGACATAGTTGTAGCTGCAAAATACTGTAAACCCGGCCTGAAATACAGCCTTTCTGACCGGCGCAAAAATAAAAAAATGCTTCGAAGTGGGCGCGCACGCACAATCAGCGGTTACACTTTGTCGATAAGCGCAAATTCTGTGGCGAGTCACTCACAGGATTTGGTGCGAAGCTCTAGGCCGCTCTTTTTTAAGTGCGAATGCACTTTATAAGTGACAAACCATCCACCGCCGGCGGCGGCGGCGGCGGCGTCCGCAGTGCTCCTCTATATTTAAAAAAGAAACAGCATCCGGCGCCAGCTTTCGATCCGAGGACTTTGCGGCCGCAGCGCGACGCTCTACCGACCAAGCCACGGACGCGACGCTGATATCAGTGTTAGTGACGCGCCTTATATCTTTAACGCATTCAAACTACGTCGTCGGCGGCGTGCGTTGGCGACTCAGCGGCGTTATAGCGGCTTGATAACTGCGTGGTGTACACGTGATACTACAAACCCGATGGAAGAGATGGAAGAGAAGGCAGCGAGGCGGTGGGCTGCGGGGGCAGAGCGCAAGCGCCGCAAGCGGGCCGACAACCGTGCATTCGCACTTTCACATTCTCCCCCTCGGGGAAATGCGGGGGAATTTTTGTCCCCACAAGTTCCAGGGCGAGTTTGACCATGGCGCCGATGTTGTAGCTTTATATGGCCCTTTGCAAGCCCGCTCTATTCCGCTATGTTGCGCAGACGAGGGAGAACTGTGACTAGCGCTTACCGACTTACTGAAAGGTCATTTCACTAGCTGATGAGGAAAGCCTCGGTGAAACCGTAACTGCATTTGTTTTCCTATATACCGATATCTGGCAACGAAACAGGTATGCATTGTTTGTTTATCAAGGTTCCACGGTTATAAGAGCCCACACAACACAGTTTTTTTGAAAATCTCTTCACGACCCCTTTAACCTGTGCCTACAGCGCCAGAGGCGTTACAAGTTAGTGTAATTCAATGAATAACCGTATAAACAGGCATTGGACTACATGTTTCGGGGATCATACATATTTTCCGGAATCGTCGCTAAGAAGCTTCACATTAAAGTAAAAGAAAACAGGTAATGGAAATAGGTGCCACCGGTCTGAAGGTCGGTTCACTTGCCCTTTCAGCGCAGGACTGCCCACGTAATCGCCTGGGATCAACACCGCCTGGCGACTCCAAGGTCATGCGCACAGACAGAGCCTCATTTGCTGAATTAACTGAAGTTTACAGTATTATAAGATAGAAAGGAATACCTATTCCCCCGCCGTACCCAACACCCCAAAAAAGATGCGGGAAACTCTCTCAAAATCCAAATTTTTTATTCCTGTATCTTCAGTACACCACTCCACGATGCATGTTTTGCAACGCACCGGGTACCCAGAACCGCATGGTATAGAAGTGTCCGACCAGACCAAAGATTGATAAAATCCATCACCCTTCTTAAGCGCCGTCGCTGAATGATCTCGGACTAGCAGCTTCGACTGGGGCAAAGGGCCGTTACAGCAAGTGTGTCGATGAAGTCTTGAACTGAGAGCCCCGTCAAAAAAATGTGATGCTTCCATCAGCGTTTATTCTCTTGTATCTCTTGTCCTCTTGCCCAAGGCTGGTTCAAAGTCTTTCACGCTCTCTGATAGCAGATTGTGAAGCAGTTTGTTCTGGAAGCATAGCGTCTCTCCTCCAGTTCGATACTGCGAGAACTGAAAATATGAAGGTCAATTGTTAAATCGCATTCAGGAAAGTGTGGCTTAACGAACAGTATTTAAATTCTCTGATTTTCATTCATAACGGTACCGTTCATGTAAGCCCTGTTTTTTACTGTAGCATGAAGTAGGTTGTAAGACACTGTCGCTTAGATATGAAAGCGTACTAATTGCGGATGAGCCGAAATCTCTTACCGATTCAACTGCTTACAAAGCAAACTGTGCAAGTTACGGGAGCATAAATATCTTCCCAGTTTAACATTGCATTTACAATAATTCGATTCACGAGGTTATTTTACTTTAAAGCGCTAGCAGAAATAGCAGCCTCGAAACACAATCTCTGGATTAATGAAAATGGAGGCTAGCTTAAGAAACCACACGTTGATTGCAATCGAATTAGAAACAATAACATTTGAAAGATTCTACATGTACTGAGTGAAAAATATGCTATGTAAAATATACACACCCATGTACAGCAAGAATATCATCGGAGTATGTATACGAATCTATGTATGTAGTAAATGTATCCATGTTAGTTTCATCGCGGGGATGTCTTCCGGTAAACATTTGTCCAAATACGGAGAAAGCATATAATGCAATGCACAAATATCCACTTCTATACGGTACAAGGCATAACTTCGATGTGTGTTCCCACACCCGTCCAGGAAAACGTACGTTCATATAGTAATGCTCGCGCATTGCGGTCGCTTGGAAGACACTACTCAGGGCACAGATGGCTCTGGCATTGTAGACTAGCCTGGGGAATCAACAGCTTTCACAAGGATATTAAGCTAATCTTATCATAAGGGTGAGGTTAAGGCATTCCTTCTCCATGTACTAATATGAGCAATATGAAAGGGAACACAGGAACGCGTGGAAAACATCCTCGAAACAGGCTCGCAGCGATACGTCGATGGCGCTGTGAAAAAATAAAGGGGGAAAGGAGGGCGCTCTTCCACTAACTGTTGGCACAACCACCACGCTGGAATTTTTAGAAAGCTGCAGCTTACGTCATTTCGCCAGTAGTATGGTGTCGTCCGACAGCCGATAAGACGCACGGCGGGAATGGGAACAGTTGTTAGAACAGCGTCCCCTTTTCCACTTTGTTTCCGACGGCGGCCGCTTCGTATCACTCATACCTGGGTCTAAGGGTGTTTTTACTCGTTCCTATGTTCCCTTTCATATTGCTCGTAGTAGTACCTTTACACGGAACGGGGATATTTATCGAAAGTTAGCTCGCAGGGAGTTCTATTGGGTTCGGTTAAAAGCATCACTAAATAATCCCGCCAATGTAAGATTCTTATGTGTATAAATATCATCCAACTTACCATGCGGTTAATGGTTCCGGCACATACAAAATGTTTGTCGCCGTCCTTCGATATCGCCCACTTGCTGTGGTCTTTTGTGTTCTTCACGTACAAATGTGCCTTTGAATTCAGGGCAAACTTTAGAGACATAACATTTTCCACCGTGAGGGTTCTTCTTGTTTTTCCACGTTTGGAGAAATTGCGGTGAGAGGGCACCCTGATGCCTCTACCGTTACGCCACGTGGATACTAGCAGGTTGGAATTTAGGATAGGGGCAACGAGGCCCGAGTAGACATCTGCAGGTCAGAGAAAATTGGGAAAACGACATGAACTACTTCTGCAGAGTGGCAATCATCATGTAAACTGTTCGTAACAGACGCTCTGGAGCAGAAATTGAAGTACTCCTCTTCAGTTTGTTCTAAAGTTAAAATTTCCATGCTAAAAATGCTGGTATGGCCGACGATGGTGAAACGTAGACAATTTTGAACAGAATGTGAATCGCGGTAGAATTTACCACGATATCTTGTTGGCGGGACACTTTCAATGAGGAGAAAGTCCATTGTGTAATGTGGAAAAGCTGACATCTGTGATTTCAAATTGTTTGTAAGTACCGATTTATTGGTATACTGAAAACAGTGTTTCTTTGAACGGCTGTTTGTGTTACCTGTACGAGAACGAAGTACTGCTCACTTTAAAAAGCCCTCCATTGTGTCGCGGCGCTGCGGCAAGGCAATCGGTAGTAAATGCAATCCGTAGTAAGAGCAAATGTAACCAAACAACACGCATTCCTGCACCGTCTCCTCTCGAAACACATGTTACTGGGTAGTTAGCGCTGTGGTATATTTTGTTTATTAATACTTTTCTTTGTACCTATTACGATAAGGCCCAAACAAGGACATTGAAGCTTTATGTCGTTAGTGAACTCGGAGCTATGTCGATTGCTTGTGTAATTTCGTTTGAGTGGTGCAGCAAACATAACGCACGCGCGGGTGAGACTGAGAGAGTGGGTGGGGGGGGGGGGGTGCTCTTTATTATTGAAGAAAACGCAGAGAAGTTTGCTGAAATGAGTTTGCCGATATGCTACTCGGCGTTGAAAGGAGGAGATGGAAGAAATCCAGTGTGTGTCGTTATGAAGAAAAGCAGCAGAGGGAAAAGAAACAAAAAAGAATAAAGTAAAACTATAATGTAGTCATACTATCAAGCGTTGAGTTAAACGTTTCTCGAAAAGAAGAGAAGCCTACCATGTCGTAGCCGAGAAGCTCGAAAGATGCGGATAGGGGATTGCGCTGAGAAGAGGGAGAGGGCCATGGTGCGAGTACCAGTCTCAGTGTTAGTGGTGAAGGGTGGAGACAATCAATATTTATGCTGTAAACGCCACCTTGAGTCGGCATAAGCAGAGAATTCTAGTAATATATATTCTACAGTTTCACGTAAACCACAGTTATCACAATATGTGCTTGATGTCTCCCCTATCTGATGTGGGTAGGAATTTGTTAAAGCTCCACTTAGACGAGGCCTATGAAACCATGTCTCCAGTTGGCGGCTAGAATCGGGACAGCCGCATTCTATTATATAAGTCTATGTCATAAAAAACCCGTGGTGGTACTCCGGGAGGGACCATAAACAGTTCTCTTCTGTCATAGCTTGTGCCTTATTGTTGAGGCATCCCGTTTCGCGAAGCAAATGTTTCTGTTTCTTTTGTTGGTCACTTCGGGCAGCCATATTCCCATTCCCCATTCCCACGATGCCCTGTGGCCTGCAACCGACTGAAGGGTTACGCGATGACCAGTGACATTTGCGAGGTGATGTATATAGTTCACAGGCCCCGGTGAACGGAATGGGATTTATTCTTTTCAGGCAAAATTAGAAGGTCGGACTAGTTGGCTGACATGCCTATTTAAATTTAAAAGCGACACAATAATACTGACGAACACTGGCTCAGTTTCATGTTTTTCAGTGTAAGTACTCTGTGGTTACGTTTCCATGAGCAAAAGGCGTTGCAGCTGGAACTTTTTTCGCGTGGATTATTTAAACCATTTTATTTCAAACAATCTAATTTCTACAGTTGCAGCCGGATGGCATTCTTGCCCTTATTCAGGGGCAGCTTAGTCTTTTTTCGACAATTATAGTTTAATGAATAAACCCATTTTGTCAAATTATTTTCCGTCCATACGTAGAAACCAGAAGATACTTGATTACTGCACATGTGAAACCTTCATTTTCAGCTCGAAACTGTTACGTGGGAGCCCGCACATGCTACCCTAACCGCACAATACGGCATCATAAAGTTTACTGTACATACCTTCATGAAAGTCAGGGTGCTTTGCGAAGCTAATGTAGTCGTTATTGGCCACATCATTGAGCTTAGCGTGCATATCCTCCTCTTTAGGGACTTCAGCAATGAAATCCTCATTCAAGAGCCGTTCAAGATTTTTGTGCTTCTTCAAGTGTGAGGGAAGCGCATTGTGTGCGTAGATGTTTGGAAACTGAAGCCGCAGGTGCTTTGCTGTAATCGTGAAGCAACGAAGAAAACAGAGACAGAAGCTGAAGGTCGAAATTCCCAGGTTTTTTAAAGACCGTAATCTTTCCTACTATATTATACCCGCAAAGTTTGGTTTGTCTGTAGTGCTTAAACACAATTATTTGACGCTGAACACAAAAACTTACATTGCAAGCACAGAACACAGAACGGTCATGTACAGTACCTACAGGTGTATACAGACACTTACAATGGTCAGCACAATCATGTTAGCTATGTGTAATGGGGAAATTCTATACTAGAACTACACAACCACATGTATAACTATGTACAAACGGAATTGATGTATACGCTACAAAGGAGAATCACTTATGCCACACTCGTCTGAAAATAAGGGCTAGTCGCCCTTCCTGTACAGAAACCAAAGCACAAGACCACTGTCTGAGGAGCTCCTCCTCTTCAAAAAAGAAAAGCTCCTCCTACAGGCAGGACAAGGGCCACAGAGCCCGACGACAGTGGCTACTCGCGAACGCTTCGCCACGGCTTCGCGGCAACGCAAAAGCCCCCGCCGCCACGAACAGCCACGCAAAGCGGCCTGTGGTGCAGTACATTCCAAGCAAGATCGCGCTTCCGAGGGTCAGCGTCAGCGATTACAAGCACCAAATTCCGAGCACAACACGCCAAAATTACCAGGCCACGACGTATTTTTGGATCACATGTTTTTGTTTTTTTTGGAATGAGATATTCGGGCACAGTGAGTTGTGCGTCACCCCCCAGCTTTGATGTCTCCGCATATCAAGTCTGATCAAGTTGACGTGTTTGGTAAAAACACCATTCCAGGCGCAGCATGAAATCTCGCAATTAGTCAGGTAAGGAGGACGAGGTGAATGCGCTCCATGTAACTTTACTCATTTCTTAGTAACAGTAAGAGAACAGAAGTAGTAGTAAAATGGCGGTCATAATGTCAATCCCGCGGTCTTCCAAAATATTTTCTCTGGGGCATACGATGACAAGTGACTATAAAAAACTATCGGTCCCTTACAGAACACCGGCATGCACTGAATTCATCCTGTGGCTCGCGTTTCAGAGCTATCTCAGGCATGCATCCACGCACTCAGGTGCCGAGGAAGTCCTTTGACAAAACATGCGCGGGGAAAGCCTCTCCTGGAAGTGTTCTCAGCAACCTCGTCCCCTCCCGGAAGCACAGAGCAAGAGTGAGATACTGAGGGGATTGCGAGCCCCCCATGATTCTCCGGTTTTGCGAGAACTGCTAGACAGAATAGGATTGTGATACCTCCCCCTAAAGAAAGAACAGGCCGAAGGTTGAACGGTAATTACACTTTTAGACGTGGTCTGGCAACCTTTGCATGCATACCGCTACTGCCCAGAAAAAAACTTGTATGAGATACGACCTCGAAATCTCTGGAATTCTTACGAATTGCTGCGAGAGTCACTTGCCCCATGTCATTGGATACCTCAGAGTTGTAATATATTCCTGGAATATCTATCTTTGACCATATTTTGTCCCTCGATTCAGCCGCGAGGCAAAAAACCAAAGGAATGCTGAACGAGACATTTATATAGGCAAAACATTTACAAACTACTCAATCTGCGGTGATGTTTACACTTGCCAACATTGTTCAGTAAAAAATCAGAATCAGCCTTCGGTGAAGCCAAGCTTCCATACATAAGCAATACTTGCAATGTCCTTTTAAATTAAAATGCAACGCCGCTTAATTTTTACGTTAGAAAATTTCAAAGACTACGCATTGAAAACAACGTTTTGATGATGATGTTTAGCGGCTTCCCTTTTGTAACGGGGTGGCATTGCACAGCGGCCTTAGTCGCAACGCCACTGTACAATCACATCGCCAAAACATTTCAAAACAAATAAATAAAAATGTTTTAAAAATAAAAAAGAAAATATTTTTACGAAATTTCTGTGTTAGTCTGACTTCTTTGTTCGCATATCTTCCCAGATTGTTCTCTGCTCTTGCTCTTTTCCCACCAACATTCTAACCTCGTTTTACTAACCTCTACTGCTGTCCAATTAACCTTTCCGCTAACCTTTAAACCAAGGGCCTCCGGAAGCTGGATGGCTCCCTCACTGAGGACTGATGATGATGATGATGATGGTGATTAGTGGCTTTCCCTTTGAATCGGGGCGTCGGTTGTCAGCAACCGACTTGCCGGTTTTATTACGTTTACTTGCCCTACTCCCAGCTAACCTATAGATTTGCTTCCTCCGTCCCATCTCTCCCTCTTTTAAGTGCGAATGCACTTTATAAGCGACCCCAAACCTTCCACCGCCGGCGGCGGCGGCGTCCGCAGTCCTCCTCTCTATATAAAAAAAAATTCCCCCGCATTTCCCCGAGGGGGAGAATGTGAAAGTGCGAATGCACGGTTGTCGGCCCGCTTGCGGCGCTTGCGCTCGGCCCCCGCAGCCCACCGCCTCGCCGCCTTCTCTTCCATCTCTTCCATCGGGTTTGTAGTATCACGTGTACACCACGCAGTTATCAAGCCGCTATAACGCCGCTGAGTCGCCAACGCACGCCGCTGACGACGTAGTTTGAATGCGTTAAAGATATAAGGCGCGTCACTAACACTGATATCAGCGTCGCCTCCGTGGCTTGGTCGGTAGAGCGTCGCGCTGCGGCCGCAAAGTCCTCGGATCGAAACCTGGCGCCGGATGCTGTTTCTTTTTTAAATATAGAGGAGCACTGCGGACGCCGACGCCGCCGCCGCCGCCGGCGGTGGATGGTTTGGGGTCGTGTTATCAGTGTTAGTGACGCGCTCATATCAGTGTTAGTGACGCGCCTTATATCTTTAACGCATTCAAACTACGTCGTCAGCGGCGTGCGTTGGCGACTCAGCGGCGTTATAGCGGCTTGATAACTGCGTGGTGTACACGTGATACTACAAACCCGATGGAAGAGATGGAAGAGAAGGCGGCGAGGCGGTGGGCTGCGGGGGCCGAGCGCAAGAGCCGCAAGCGGGCCGACAACCGTGCATTCGCACTTTCACATTCTCCCCCTCGGGGAAATGCGGGGGAATTTTTTCTGTTTTAAACTCATCGCCCCCACCCCCCTTTTTTCTCCCCTCGCTGTTCTAAATTCTCGTCCGCATGATTACTCCGCCTTCGTACCCATCCCTTCCCTACTTTTCCTCCACCACCACTCCAGTCGCCTCTGCGTCACCTCTATGGCCTTGAAGTTGAGTTTCCCCCTCGCCCCAAATCCCAAAGCCTCCGCCAGCGTCGTTTCCCCCTCACCCCACGGTGGCCGTATCTCTGTGCAGCTCCTGACAATATGGTCTATAGTTTCCCGATCACTGCCGCAGCATGCACACGTTTCATCCTGCTGCCTGTAGCTACCCGTGTATGCCCGGGTTCTCAGGCACCCTGCCCGTGCCTCGAAGAGCAACGCACTGCCTCTCATATTGCCATAGAATCCCTCCTTCTTAATTTCCCGTTTCTCTGCCCTATAAGTCTCCAGGGTTTTTTTCGCTTCCATTCTCTCTGTCCACTTCGTCGTCTCTGCTACCTTTACCTGCTTTTTAACTGTTGTGTAAACCCCGCTGTCCCCTACCGACTTTCCGTACCGCTTAGTGAGCTGTCTGGTCCTCCGTCTCCACCGCGTGTCCACGCTCCTCAAATACAGGTACTTAAACACCCTCGCGGCCCATTTTTCGTCCTCCATATCACGAAGTCGCTCCTCAAACTTTATCTTGCTCTGCGCCTCCCTCGCCTCGAAAGACGACTAGCCCATATCCCCTTGTACCGCTTCATTTGTAGTTTTACTGTGGGCCCCTAGGGCCAATCTGCCTACCGCCCTCTGATTTACTTCCAGGCCCGCTTGGGTCTCTGACTTCATGCACAGAACCGAATTAGCGAAAGTTAATCCTGGTACCATGACCCCTTTCCAGACTCCCCTTACCACCTCGTATTTGCTGTATCCCCAGAGGGATCTATGCTTCATTATAGCCGCGTTCCGTCTTCCTATCGTCTTAAGGTGAGCCTCATGCGCCTGCGTGTAATCTTCGCTGTTGTTCAGCCATAGTCCTAAATATTTATACTCTTTCACCAATGGTATTTCTACTTGCTGCACTGATACTGTTTTGTGCTCCTCGCCGTCATTAAAGACCATGATCCCCGATTTTTCTCTGCTAAAGGATAGCCCTAGGTGCGTCGCTTCTTCACCGCATATATCCATCAAGCCCTGCATACTTATCCGGTTGTCCGCCATCAACAGTATGTCGTCGGCATACATTAGTCCCGGAACCCGTTGTTCCACCACCTGCCCGTTTTTCATGTAGGATAAGTCGAACCCCATCGTGCTGACTTCTAGCTTCCTTTCTAACCCCGTCATGTAGATCATGAACAGCAGCGGAGAGAGAGGACATCCTTGTTTCAGACCCTTGTAGGTGTATACAGGCCTATTGTATGTTACCCCCTCCCACACTATTTGCACTTGGTTCTCCCGGTATAGCTCCCTGAGTAAGCTAATGAATTCTGCCCCAACTCCCTCGTCCTCCAGGATACTCCAAAGCCGCCCCCTGTCTACATTATCATACGCCGCTTTAATGTCCAGAAAGGCTAACCACAAAGGTCGGTTTTGCATCTTCGCCACCTCTATGCATTGGCTTACCACGAATAAGTTGTCGTCTAGTCTTCTGTCCTTTCGAAACCCATTTTGAAGCTCCCCTAATATCCTATTTTCTTCCACCCACTGCTCTAGTTCGAACTTCACTGCCTGCATTGCTAACCTGTACAGCACTGACGTGACGGTTACTGGCCTATACGAACTCGGGTTTGTCTTGACCCCTTTGCCCTTGTACACTAAGTTCATCCTGCTCATTTGCCACGCGGCCGGAATTGCCTTTTCTTCTATCCCTGTTCTGATGGCTTGCAGTAGCTTTCCCTTGCTCTTCGGTCCTAACTGGTTAATCAACTCCATCGGTATCCCATCCGTGCCTGCTGCGGTGTTCTTGGGGACCTTTTCCTCTGCTCTTTTCCATTTCAGCTTCCATTTCTCTAGACCTTTCGGCCTACCCGCCGCGACATCTCTGTGTCGCTGCGGGGCCTCTTCATCCACCTTACCGAACTTCTCCGTGATGATTTTGTGCAGGTATTCTAATGCTTCCTCTCCCTTGAGCATCTGCCCTTGCTCGTTTTCTATAGTACCACCTTCTGTGGGACTCGTACGTTTCCCTAATGCCTGCACATGGTTCCAAAACTTTTTCGGCGCGTCTCTACCCCTTCCTCGTATTTGCGCTACCCATCGCTCGCTGTCCCCCTTTATTTTCGCCTGCACTAATTGCTGCACTTCCTGTTTCATTTGCTTATACTGCTCCCATTTTAGGTCCACCTCCTCCTGATGTCTCCCCATCCTCTTGGCCTGCCTGTGCTCTCTAGACGCCTGTTTACGCCTCTCTATCGCCGCCTTTATTTCTTTGTTCCACCAGCTTTTGGGTGTTTTTTTCCCTCTCCATCGATTGGCCCCCTCTGCCTTTACTATTTTTTCCTGCATAGTCTTGATGAGCCTGTCATATTCCCACTCTTCTCCAGGATTTCTTTCTATGTCAGCCTCTATGCTTTTGGCTATATCCGCAATTTGTTTGCTGTTTAACTTTGTGCGCTGCCCCGGTCGACCCGTTTTTTCGCCCCCCAGTTTCCCAAAACTCAGGTTTATTCGCTTGTGCTCACTGCCCAGACTGTGGCCCCCTTCCTCATCTATGGTCATGCCATCCAACCATTCATAAAGTCCCTCTGAAATAAGGCAGTAGTCAATACTCGACTGTCTCCTACCACACTCCCACGTTATTTGACCCTCGCATTTTTGTTCCCTATTTACTACGATCAGCTTCTGGTACTCACACATATCTAGCATTAGATTTCCGTTGAAGTCGGTGTACCCGTCTATATCTTCAATGTGGGCGTTCATGTCCCCTACCAATAGTACCTCCCCGGAACTTTTCAAATCTTCGATGTCCTTTTTTAGACACGCCACCAGTTTTTCGTTTTGTTCTTTGCTATCCTTACCCGTCCACAGGTAAGACACCCCTAAAGCCATCTCCCTACCCTCCACTATCCCTTTCATCCACACATGTTCTTTACAGTCTTCTTTCACTCTCTTCCAATTAGTCCCCTGCCGTACCAGCATACCTACTCCTCCGCCTTTTCTCAATCCCGCCGTCCTGTTACAACCTTCCCATACATACTCTCCGATTACCGGAGGTTCCTCAAAGTCCAGTAGGTGCGTCTCGGTCACAGCGTATACCTGGATATCTTCCTCTTCTAGCTGCTTAGTAATCTCCATCCACTTCTCTCTTTTCCTGCCACCCTGCATGTTTATATACGCGATATTAGGTTTCCCCCCTCTCTTCTTTACACGCCGTCGTCGTCCCTTTCGTTTGCCTGCACCGATCTGCCCCGACCCCGCTATCTCCCTTTGCTCCTTGCATTTGTCTACGCCATCTTCGCAAAGGCCTGTGGGCCCCCTAAAAAAGCCACAGTTCGCGCCGCGTGTCGTCTTCCGATGGCTGCTCCCACCTGCCCGTTGAAATGCACTCCGTCACGCTGGAACGCCCTTTTCCGGCCCATCCATCGGACATCCCTGTTGATGTCTACGACAGCGAAACTCAGCTCCTTACCCAGCTCCCGTATGTCTCGGTTTACCGCTACAACTTCCCTTTCCACATGTATCCCTCTCCCAATTATCTCTGGTACTGTGCTCACGACGACCTGCACATGTGGGCACAGCTCCCGAAGTTCCTTCACCCCCTTTTCTAGCTGCTTGCGCACTCCCGCGCCCCTTCCCTGCAGAACGTCATTGGTTCCTCCTGCGATAATCACTAGGTTCTGCCCCTGCATGTTTTCCCACATTTTATCCTGGACGGATAAAATGTGACTGGACGGATACACAAAGCGCCCTCTGGAGGCATATCAAAAGGTTCCAACAGATAGTGCAAGCAGGGGAACGCGGCGAAATTGAATTTACTTGAGCTACCCTTCATCGTAATAATCGTGGGAGGAGCGAGGCAGGAGGAGATGTGCATGAGGTGTGGGCGGAAAAGAGGAGAGGCATTGACGTGGCAGTGATTGGTGAAGACATTTGCCTTTCAAAGATATCTGCAGCGACATAAGAAAATACGAGGTGAACGGTTTAGATCATAAAAGCGTACTTCAAAAGTAAACTATTCTGCAGTGCCAAGCTTGTAGCGGCAATGTGTATACGCTACATCAGGCATAGCTGTGCAGAACCGAATGGAAAACTGCAAGAAATAATGGGATATACAGTTTCCCAGTCCACTGCAATGCCGCAGATGACGCCAGCTTATCGTTTGGCCCCTATGTACCACGGAAAGTAAAAGTCAGTGATGAATAAGAGGAGAAGAGCTCCTAAGCTTTTGATGCGATGACATTAATCTTAATTATATTGATGTACATACACAAATAAAGTTTCACATATAAACTTAAAATTTCAAACCTTGTATGCAGCTCAACCTCACCGTGGTAGTTGAGATTGAAGTGAGGTGACCGTCTTTGTTAGTCAGGTCGGGTTTTTAATCGGGTGTGAGATGGGCTTAAACGTTAGCTCTCTTGGAGCGTTACGGTTGTGTTCCATTTGCTAGGAAGCGACAAAAAATCTTGTCAGCTAGATCATCAGAAATATATAAACAGCGCCTTTATATGAAGATCGTTCCCTTATTTTGCGCGAATTTTTGCAGAAACCAATAACAAAAGCCTGTATACATTGCATTGGAGAAAGGTCACACTGGTGTACAATGTATCAAAGGAACAACTTTTTGAACATATGGAAATTAGACTGAACGTTGCCTACAACCTATGTCCAGTAATAGCATTATCAACTCACCAATTTTATCCAGCATAGTTGAACGGAATGTCACACAGAATGCTATTTGCCCGTTCTTTATTCCGCTACTCGGGTATACGTTTTCGTCCTTATTAAGAATATTGGGAAAGTACGGCACAGTGTGGATCAACCAGACGCCTGTATCCTCATCGAAAATTAAGAGGCCTGTGAAAGGGAAACAAATTTGAGGGGCTCACAATTAGACGTTTTCAGCTAAGGCTACAGTCAAAGGCATTAGTGCAGAATAACTTCGGATAAAGCTGCATAATTCATAGCAGTGGGACAATGTTTTTTTTTTTTAAGTTTTGGAGCCCAAGAGCGTTGACACTACTATGAACGCTGCTAAAACATGACATTCTGTCCATTCTTTCTCGTCTATGACGTAACGTTTTTAGGTACGTTTACGAATGTGAAAAAGTGATTTTTCCCTTAATGGCGGGTCGGAAGATCGCGCGGTAGAACAATTTGTTTTTGCATACACAGTTTTCATCGAGATTGCTTTGCTAAAGAACGTCACACTTCTAACAACCTCGCTCCACTCATACCAATAAACTCCCATTTCTTCTGCCTCTAAACTGCTCGTTATATATTCTTTCTCATCTTAACCCGTGGTTCATGTGACCCATCTACGGCCACACTCAGGTTACTGTGTATTCCCCGGAAGGAAAAGAATAATTTCTTTGTCACCAATAAACAATCACTGACTCACAACACCAGTTGCGTTCACTGTGAGGAGGCCCATCACCAAGCTTGTAAGCTAAGTGAGAAGCAGACCGCCTGCCAGACAAGAATTTTTGTGGTTGGGTAACCCAATACCGTCGCTTCTGGAAGTAATCGCTGACCCCATGCTCTACTTCAATGTCGGGGAGCGATTTATATAAAATTTGAGATTAGCCGATCTTTATTTTGTAACATGCAGACCATTCATAAAGGTCGGGTCTGTATTTTCTGTGAGATACGTTCACGTCATTTTTTGTGTTTATAAAATGAGACTGGGTGCACTGTGTGCCAACAACGACGAGAGATCGATAGTAACAATGCTTTATACTGATCCCCACCTCTGACGAAGACGGTGTCTACATCAGTGCTAACAGGTGTGAGAAGTTTGTTGACAAACACTACATTAATTTCTGGTTTGGCTCATTTGTGCTACTGCTTCGTAACTATGCCCACATAATACTTCTTGCATGGGGATAATTTTTATCTCAAGGCAACACAGGCAACATAATATCGTTTTGATGGAAAAGCAAAAAAGTGAGCACTACAACAAATATTCCGGAAATACATTTTTTAAAGAATACTCTTTGCCTACCCTGTAGATTGCCTTCGTAGAGTACGGCAGCTGGGTATTTTCTGCGACCGCACGACAATGAAACGATGATTATAGAGAGAAATAAACACCTTTTGTGTGTCCGCCTTTTGAATTCTTCTTCTCCTCCTCATCGTTCTCCGTCTCTTCGTTAGCGTTATTATTGTAGACAACGTACGTCAGATCCTGAAAGAGTAGGAGAGTAAATTACCTCTACCTAATGTTGCTTGAGCGCTTGTATTTTTCTAGAGAGCCACTTTAACGCTTCTACTCCGCATTTGTATAAAAAAGGTGCAGCAGGCAGATTGACCATTACTCGTACAAGTCCCCCCTCTAGGAACCAGGTAGCTGAAATAGTTGCTTTATAGTGGGCCAAAAGCATACAGCTGGCTAAAAACGTGATCTTAAGGCTACAGCTTCCCAATTCGGTTATGGGAAAATCATGCCTTGGCCTTATCGAAGCCATGCCTGTGCCTACGGTGGTACAACAAATTTCATTGTTTCAGACATCAGCATTCCTTTCCACCCTTCTGACCTTATTGGTTTCAACGCGGGTATGCGGTCCCCTTACGTTACCAGTTGGCGTGCCGAGTACCGGCGTTATGTCTAACATTATATGTTTAGGTATAACGTCGCCTTTCCTTGCTGTTTATTCGCATAAAGCAAGCTTGCAATTGAATTGGAACTTTATTAGGCTCCACGTAGAGGGTATCTACAATATAGGATAGACATCAGCGTAACAATCTACCTATTACCGTAGATTGGCTAGTAATCAGCATTTACGAGCATTTATGAAGCTTTATGAACAGTCTTGGAGAACAAGCTGGACTGTTCGTGTCGTATACTGACCGGAATTGTTATGCGCATTAGGAACGCCAAAAAAGCGCTCTTTCCCCTCCCATGGGAGGTTAAAGTATAAAAACATAATTATTAGTACCAAAAATAAAAGTTATCGTATTAGAATAATAGCATACCTACACTTTGTAGCGTGTCGATGCCCACTACGCAACGAAGGCTTCATCCGTTGTCTTTAATGCGTACTTACTCTACGCTACTTGAACCTATTGTTCGCCGGACTTTTGTTATCTCAACCTTACAGCCATTCTGTAACGTTGATGTACAATGGGTTATCTCCCTACTACATGCGGGGTGCAACTGTCCTCTTTTGCGTAAATTTGAAATTGCATGCGACTCGCCCGAGGATGTTAACTAATCAAAATCGCTACTTTCAAATGCTTGAAAGTTCTTTCTAAGCACTCCTAACTTTCCGTATCATCTTTCTTCCATTTTCTCGTTGAGATTACGTATCCTGTCGAGGAGATTTACTTCACAAATTTCTTCGTTATAAGTAATCACCGACAATGTGCGTTCCTGGAATATCGCTCTTTTAAGTCATGGTGAAGGTACGGAGTATATTACATAAGGTCGCTTATCGAAGGCACCCTAGCTTATACTAGCTCTACGCCTCAATTTTTTTTTGTTTTTGGTTGGACCTAACCTGAGAACTTTTCAGTGTAGCTATAATAATGCACCTCATTCAGTATTGCATTACCTATGTGGAATTCGAGGATTCCTACATCAGAGGTTCGCCAGCGGTGCACTATCGCACACACCTAACGTATCCGCTCTTGCAGTTGCTGCGCCTGAACGACGTGCCGAGCAAAGGACTACGGAAGCCGCACCATCGCTGGACATCTGACAGCTGGAATCATTTGTTGGACGCACTGCGCATCGCTGGATTTCCATGCTGGGCGTAAACAGCGCATAGGATGGCCTTCCCACGAGGGGGCACCGGAGCAGCGAGGATTTAAAGCGACGACAGAGCGACGGGCGTTTGCAGTTCGGCAGCGGTGCACTATCGCACACACCTAACGTATCCGCTCTTGCAGTTGCTGCGCCTGAACGACGTGCCGAGCAAAGGACTACGGAAGCCGCACCATCGCTGGACATCTGACAGCTGGAATCATTTGTTGGACGCACTGCGCATCGCTGGATTTCCATGCTGGGCGTAAACAGCGCATAGGATGGCCTTCCCACGAGGGGGCACCGGAGCAGCGAGGATTTAAAGCGACGACAGAGCGACGGGCGTTTGCAGTTCGGCAGCGGTGCACTATCGCACACACCTAACGTATCCGCTCTTGCAGGTGAGCGAGTGATCCTTTTCATCAGAATTATTGTGTTGATTGGTGCACCGCTGCCGCATGAAAACTGCCTCTGTGAAGCCGTGTGTTTGCCGTCTAACAAGTGATTGTCATGGCACGCCAAACAGTACAGGAGCTAAGGAATGAGTTGATGGATGAACTGGGAGCCATTAAAAAAGCCCTAAATGAGCTAAAAGAACTGAGAAACCTCAAGGAAGAAGTGAAGGAGCTTAAATCTCTGAGGAAGGAAATGGAGAGCATGCTGCGGGAGAACAGGGATCTCAAATCTCAGAACAAAAAGCTGACGCAAAGGCTGGAGCAGCTGGAGCAATACCAGCGCTCCAACAACATCGAAGTAAAAGGAATCCCTTTCGACGCTGAACCAACAGCTATGTTAAAGAAAATTGGGCAGATAATTGCTGAACCAGTCGATGATAACGACATCGACATCTGTCACAAGGTACCGACCGCAAAGCACAATGAGACCAATATTGTTGTCAGATTCGTTCGAAGGCAAAAGAGAAACGATTTTCTTGCGAAGGCCAGAAAGGCTAGGATTGCCACAAACGACCTCGGTTTTGACGAATCTCAACCCGTATTTATTAATGAGCATCTGACAAGACTGACGAAGCAACTACTTGGTGCTGTTGTCCAGAAAAAGAAAGAAGTAGGCTGGAAGTTCGCATGGACCGCCGGAGGCAAGGTGTTTGCTAGGAAGGATGAGAACTCGCCGTTACTTCGCGTTGCCGAAAAGGATGACATTGAAAAAATGACCAGGTAGATAAGGCTAGATGACGCCGTACGGCTAATTCTAACCGCGATAGGGCATGAACTATTATGACTACCAATTGTTTAACGAAACATTTCGCCCCTCTTTAAATGCCTTTTCAGCACTTCATTTAAATGCGCGAAGTATAAGAAACAAAGCTGAGCAGATAAACGACATGTGTGCAAGTATAGATTTGAAGTTTGATGTTCTTCTGGTCTCTGAAACATGGTTATCAAAAAATGAACGTCCACTACAACTTAATGATTATACCTGCCACAGTGTCACCCGGGAACCGGGAAGAGGTGGTGGGGTCGCTGCATATGTACGACAGCGACTGTGGCACGAGCTAATCCCTGAATTTACATTTGTTGATCAAAATGTGGAATGCCTTGCTGTGCGTTTTAAATCTGTCACAATTGCTGTTGTGTATAGGCCACCATGTGGCAGCAGAACACAGTTCTTTGCATTTCTTGAAAATATGCTGCATACCTTCAGTAATACCCGAAACTCAATTGTACTTATGGGTGATATGAACATAAACATGCTTGCAGACGATCCCTACAGTAAGGAACTAGACACACTTATTAGCACATACACTTGCCGAAATCTCATCGAATCAGCTACGCGGCTTACGGCACAAAGTGCAACGCTTCTGGACTTGTGCATTACAAATGTGTCATCCCCCAATGTATCAGCTGGGTTGATAAGTGCCGATATCAGTGACCACCTTCCAATATTTTGTTTGGTGCCGACAAGACAAGAGAGGGAAAAAAATTCCCCCACGCCCTCTTATCACGAAATAACGCCAGACACGCTCGAGTGCTTCCGTTCTCTTATCTTTGCTTCGAATTGGACATCGGTTTTCTGTGAACCTGACCCCAATAAGGCTTACAGTCTTTTCTTGAGCACATTCAAAGCTTGCTATGAAGAAGCGTTTCCAAAAAAAACTAAGAGTAGAAAACGTGAGAGGAAGATACGAAAGCCGTGGGTTAATCGCTTTTTACTCAAGAAAATAGAAACGAAAAACAAAATGTATCACTCCTTTGTCAAAACGCAAGATATTACTGAATTTATAGCATTTAAAAAATATAGAAATCAAATTAACGCCGAACTTAAGCAAGCTAAACTAGCGTATTACGAATCCCTATTTTCACGCCTGCAAGGAAACGCTAGAAAAATTTGGCAAGAAGTAAATCATTTAACTGGAAGAATACCACAAACAACCAATATAAAAATTTCAACATCCCAAGGCACCATGTGTGAAGCGGACACGGTAGCCGAACTTAATCAGTATTTTATACAAAGTGGAGAATATACTTTGCCAGCTCCCCCTGTGGATGGCACACTGTCCTTGCCAAACCCAAATGTGAGGAATTCCTTTTTTCTCTTTCATACCACACCAGACGAAATAGCGAATATTATAAACGACCTCAAACGTAATACTGCTGCTGGGTTCGATGACATCCAGGTAGCCCCTTTAAAATACGTTAGTGATCTAATCAGTTATGTTCTGTCAAATATTGGTAATAAGATGATCGACACTGGAATATTTCCCGATGAACTAAAAGTAGCGAGGGTTACACCAATTCATAAAGGTGGAAATGATTATACTGCGAATAAGTACCGGCCAATATCGGTGCTGCCTGTGCTTTCCAAAGTATTTGAAAAAATTCTAAATACACGGTTACAAAATTTTTTGGATACATATAATATTATTTGCGATGCGCAGTGTGGGTTTAGGAAAAGTCGGTCATCTGAAATGGCACTGCTGGACATTAAAAATGAGATCATTGAAAACATTGAATGTAGACTGTACACTATTGGTCTGTTTCTTGATCTACGAAAAGCGTTTGATTCGGTAAACCACCAAATCCTTCTAAGAAAACTTGAGAGTATCGGTATTCGTGGTGTTCCCCTTGATTTATTTCGCAACTACTTAGCAAATCGGTATCAGTATGTGCTAGTAAATGGTATATCCTCAGCTAAACTTCGAATAATAAATGGTGTTCCGCAGGGATCGATACTCGGACCAATGCTATTTAATTTATATATAAATGATCTACCTACGATACCTGATTCACCCAAAATAATAATGTATGCCGACGACACCAATATATTCTTTACGGATATGGCCTTGCCTCAATTGGAAACTAGGGTTAATCAATACTTGCACCTTCTATCGCACTGGCTACATATCAATAAGTTACAATTAAACATAAGTAAAACCAATTTTGTGGTGTTCACACCGATTAATAAACCACTAAATTATACTATACATTTGACCTATCGAAACAACAGACTCAAACAATCAAAAGCGCAGAAATTTTTAGGTGTCTGGTTTGAAAATAATCTGTCATGGAATACACATGTGTGTAAATTAACCGCTGAACTGAGCAAAACGGTGGGCTGTTTATATAAAATTCGAGATATCATACCGTTATGGTTAAAAAAGACGCTCTATTATTCGTTATTTTTCTCTAAGCTTTCCTACTGCGCTTTAGTATGGGGCACAACTACTACGCAGAATTATAATAAATTGCTATTGTTGCAGAAGAAGGTATTAAGAATATTCGAAAATTACTACGGCAGGCCTGAATACCTACCTACTCATGAACTCTTTCTAAAGCATTCACTTCTTAAGGCAAATCAAATATATTGCTACAAATTACTTCAGTACATTAGAGACAACAAGTTATACAATACTTCCAGCCCTGTAACCACCACAGAACATAACTTGCGTAGACTACATCGACCAATGCCATCTACAAGAACAAACTATGGCCGGCAACACACAGGTTATCAAATCCCCTCCTTGTTGAACAAAGTTCAGAAACAGATTAATTTTCGCCAACGGTTGTCAAAAACACAGATTAAAAATGTCCTGTTAGAGCAGTTAATTGCATATAGCTAAAATTTACCCAAGTATAAAATAAAATGTTGCAGCGAAATTGTAAATATATATGCTGAAGTAAGTCTCTGTTTCGGGTGTATTTTGTTGTTCGTTCACTCCTTGCCCTGCACGAAAAAACACACGAGTGTTTTGATACCATATCCAGTGTGAAAATTTGGTTCTGTATTCTTTTTTTTGTGTGTGTGTGCAAAGTAGTCGCGCATTGAGCGTTCGAGGAGCACGACTGCAAATGTACTCTCTGTAGTCTGTAGCCCTCTTTTGTTTTTGTTTTTTCGTTTTTGTTTTGTACACTCGACTGCAAGTGTGCAATATAATATACTGTGCCCGCACGCTGCCTGCCACCGGAGCAGGGGCCCTAGTCAGGCTCCAAGCCTTTTGCCTCTGCTCCCCTTTCTGTACGGAAAGAAACAATAAAGAAAGAAAGAAAGAAAGAGGTTGCCCATTATTTTTTATATAAGTGGTTATTTTAACCTTACCACTTATTTCTACGATTAAAGTATCTGAGGCACTACTGGCGTCATTTACTTTTTAGTAAAAATCACAGTAACCGTATAAACAAACTGTAGGAGGAAAGGAAGGGACAGCAGAATGAATCCGCACAATGTAAATGAAGATGTTGAAATATTAGAAAGATAGCATAAAAATAGAAAAAAGACAACGTCGAGGCATTTCTGCGACACAGAAACACACATCCATTTAAAATTGCCCCGAGAACAACATACGTTTTGATCAGTAATCGGCTACCTTGTCTGAAGAACAAAAATTCCAACTTTGTTGCAAACGTCATACAAATAACAGAGAGATAAATGCAAACATAAGCAGCAGTGGCGAAGCCCCAGCCAATTTCCCGCAATTTTTCTATGACATCCCAGAATCTTGCTTCAGGGATTGAGGGATTGGCCGCTGATTTAAGCTACCCTTGGTGCGGTTGAGTGGGGCCTCTAATTTCGTTTTGTCGCGTGAGCGTGCAGTTAAAACACTGAAGAGAAGTTTGTATCGCTGGCCCATGATACAACACTCTTTGCCATATACAGGGTGTTGCGACGATAACTGGAACACTTTAAAAATTTTTCCTGTGCGATCCGCCGCTCTGTTCGCGCTCAAACTTCACACAAAGGTCGCATTTTGTGGTCTATTTTGTTTGACACCGGGAACAACAACGGTAGTTACCTGTTTATTCTGAAAATAAATAAAAACGATTTTCGCCTATGGGAAAATGGCCGCTGATTTGAACGTGCGAGCCAGCGCAAGTTGATGTTGGAACGACGGAACCACCTGCAGAGTGAAACGCACGTTTGGGATTCACGTACGGAGCCAAATGGTGCAGCAGACGATCAGAAAATGCACCTAGAAATGAGCTAACAGACGATCAGAAAACCCGGTTTTCGGGCTCGCACGTCCAAATCGCCGCCATTTTCCCATAGGCGAAAATCGTTTTTATTTATTTTCAGAATAAACAGGTAACTACCGTTGTTGTTCCCGGTGTCAAACAAAATAGACCACAAAATGCGACCTTTGTGTGAAGTTTGAGCGTGAACAGAGCGGCGGATCGCTCAGGAAAATTTTTTAAAGTGTTCCAGTTATCGTCGCAACACACTGTACGTCATTGTGGCGGAATATGGAAATGTTTCCAATATGCTTGTTTTTTTAAAGCGTTTTTGGTGCTCGAATAGATCTTAATGCGTTTCTAAAGACTAGACGTTCAAAATTGGACAAAGTTAAATCTGTCGTCATGGCTAATTTAAACTAAGGTTTTTCCACAGATTTCAACGTTTTAATTAGAATTGGAGCAGCTCGGTCCTACCCAATTTGCCGAAGCTCCTTCCTATTTACGTTGCTGTTGAGCCCACATTTTTCTATGTAAACCACGGGTACGTGAATTTTCCAGCAAATACGAAATACAATGAAGCTTCATTTACGGCAACTGGTTAAGGCTGAGCTTTCGGAACTTTACCTTGCGCATCGGGTTTTCCGTCAGACGGGCGATTGTGTTGGCCAGCGCGCCCTTGTCACTATCACTGTCAATTTTCTTGGATGACAGTGGCCAATACTGTTTAAGCGCTTCCGTGTTAGGCGCTTTCGTGTTGCTGTCAACGTAGACATACTCGTTCCCTTTATAAACTTCGTGTTTGTTTTTCACAACTCTCGGAAGCTTGTACATGAAGGACCTGTTGGCATCCCAAAAGACGCAAGATTATAGCTTACTACAAGAAATAAACAATGGTGCTTAGCCTTTGACCCATTGGCAGCACTCATGATGTCATCTCCAAAAAGAAACACAGCGCGGAAAGTACATTTTACAATATACATTACAAAATTCAGGCTTTTTGGGGGTTGCTGACATTGCAGAGTTTGGGTACAAGGAAAACTGCACCGCAAGCTTGCTGCTTATGGAGACTGGTTTCTTGAGCTGCACAGTTGCTATACTTAGCAGTCATTGTAAAGAAGAAAAACCAAAACGACGGCTATTACATGAGATGCCATTTGCTTTTACCGCGAAGCAGTATATGTCTACCCCCCCCCCCCCTCCTTCTCTTAGTTTTCTTTCCGGTGAAGCAGATGTACTCGGCGCCGAGGCGGCGCTCCTCCTCTCCTCTGCCGACCCCACTTCCACAACTGTTATTCCCCCTCGCCGTCGGCTGCGCCATCGGCTGATAACGGCGGTATCTTCCTTATCAAGCGTTATCAGAGCAACGTGCCCCGTTTGAACGCCAAGGTGAGCCCATAATTCCTTTTCCGCATGAAAAGATTCCCGCGCGACATTTTTACCCATGTATATCACGCCTAAGCTCGCACCCATCACCAGTTGCCGGCAGATGCGAGCATTGGTATGACCTCAATTTGACCTGTCACCTGTCCCTAATGGTCGAGCGGTTTGGGTTTGGGTTGGTGTGTTACACAGACAGAGAGATGCCTACGACACGCGACGTAAACGGACAGCCACATCTTTGTAGACTAGAATAAAGCTGGAGTCCTTCCAAATTTTAAGGCCCTGTGGAAAGACGCGTGTCCTTCGGTCGGAGGAAGAACAGCGGGAACTGAACGAGCGTCTGCCATAACCGAAGCGCGAATGGGTGCGAAAACAACCGAAAGCCTTGATGAAAAATTCAAAGTGCATGCGGAAAATTACAAGAAAGGAGAGACACCACGGAACGCTGCTTTGAACTCTGAAGTTGAAAGTACCGCTTCGTGGTATCTCTCCCTTCTTGCCGTTGTCCCCACCCGCTGTGACTTTTTCTACAATGCAACAACAACTCGCCCAGGAATGCGTACTCGTAAATAGAAGGCCGCTGCGGCCACCATTCCCACTGCAGGTTCTAGCTCGGCGAGTAGCTGTGAATCGCTCCCGAATGAACAGAAATGTCGACGTAAGACAATATGCCTTGTTCAGCTTGAAGGGCTTTCACAGCGACAAATTTGGCGGTGCCTTTCCCTTCTAAGCACGTGCACATAACTGGTTGCGGTTTATCAGGGACGGGTTGGGAATGGAGGGATGGGGGGAGGGGGTGCGCGCACGCGCAGATATAGGTTTAATGCCCTCACAGGTGACATGTACGTTTTGTACGTTTTCATGGCGGGAGGTTTAAAGGTGTACGTCCACCGCCCCAATGAGAACTTTCCGGTGTCCTAACGGGTCGAGAGCGTTGTTTGGTGGGCTACGAAGATAGTAAGATGCCTAAGACACGGGAGGGAGACAGACAGCTCCATGTTTTGCTCGATGGGAAATTAGAAACAAGCGTGTTGTGTTTCGTGTCCGCGCATTTCGGGTACTGCGTCCAGCTTCGCAGGTAATCCTTTTTTACAGAGCGGAAGGGCACTAATTTTTTTACTCCATGGAGAGCAATCACTGCGCTTGGGTCTCTCAAAAAAATGAACAATTTTGAGTTCCGGTTTTCCCGAAGGCACATTTTTGTCTAAACGACTTTAGTAAAAAAAAGCCTCGTCGTGTTGAGCCTTCTTTGAAGAAATGTATATCTTAAAGGTGTTTCCGGGCATCGTTTTCTGTACCAATAAAACAAAAACCACATGAAGGCGTTTTAGTTAACAAGGTTTTGTCGGCTACAACTAAAATAGTTCGTGTTCATAAAAATTAAAGTGTTTGCGCACGACTACTGTTATTTAAAAGAGAAATGACACACAGTGCGTACTGTTTATCTGTTGTAAATCGTACAGAAACATTTGAATAATTACTAGAACGCACTAACTAAAACATCGATGTCGGTGCACTATCATCTGGCATGCCAACTGCGTCCCAAAGAAATTGTGAAGCTGCGTGCACACTATAGTTAAAACCAGAAAACATGACGCTTACCAGCGAACGTTGTTGTTATTGTCGTCCTTGCACCAAATACTCGCCTGCGTCGAACACACCAGGAGACTTGCTGCAAAGAAGAGAACTGCGAAACCCTCAGCTCTGACCATTGCTTAATGAATAACTGTCCGATAAAAATTTGGACCGAAGTTTCTTAGGCTTTTTTTCTTGCTGTAAAGTACGACCTTTGTCTGATTAATTTTCACAAAAATGTTGCTCGTAAATTATATTAGCTTCAAAGGGGATCTTAGTTTATGTGCAAGCCAAAAATATTTATGAGAGCTTTGTTTCTGTTATCCGCATATGCGAGCCCTACTCACGGTGCTTCGCTTTATGTTTGGTGTAATGTGCCCCCTAATTATAACGCCTGGAATTAGCCTTGCTTTACTCGTGTAAGCTTAGTATTTTTGGTAGGAGAACCGATAGAAGAGAGATTAACAGCTCAAGAGGGGAGGGCAAAAGAAGGTTAGTACCCACACCTCCTTTGTGTACGTGAGACTGCCAACCGGGTTTTATTTGAGTGGAGAAATAAACGAACAAACAAAAAAAATGCGTCCCCCGCATCTGCGAAAAACGGAGAGAAATACATAAAGGTTAAGATGATTCATCACACGGCCAAAGTGGGATGGTGACACTAGACACGTGCGTACGTTTTAACCTAAAACAAAATAAGGCAAAGGCCAGCGCAAGCAAAAACGTTCAACAGTTTCAGAGTTCAAGAAAAGAAAAGTTGAAGGAAGGGTTCAAGAGTTCATCTCCGGGTTTAATAGGTGCAAGAGGCTGGGCAGTGTTAGTATTTACTTTTAGAGCATCGAGAAAAACAAATCGGGATCGTGAACACGAATAAGCATTTAACGATTCACAGAGGACAAGCTTGAACACTGACAAAAATGTAGCTACAAAAAGCTATCAAAACCTGCGGAAGGGCAATGGCACAGAGGAATGAATTTTGATGAGGAGGGCAAAAAAGTCCCCAGTGTTGCTAGTGATTTAGCAGCCGACGACGTCGTGGTACAATGCGACGTTGCGGTCGTTGCCCGCGCAGTATCCACCAGTGAATCGGCTGGAGTGAGGCCCCTAGGCCCACATTCTCTGAACCCAATTACACCTCACTGTTTGGCAGTATAAGCTAGTTTTATTTCTTTTTTAACACTGAAGATAGCATTGCTGCCCAAACAGGGAGGGTTAAGAAAGAATTGTCGATAACAATCGTAGTCTGCACACTATTTCTGGGAGGTTCCACTTTAAACACCTTCTTATTCCAACCATCCGGCTTCTGCCCTCTGGTTTAAATCTGTCGCAAAATTATCTACTCGTTTTGCCATTTCCCATTCGGCCTGTTCCTAACTCAATCTATTCCCATTTCAACCTTCTCGTTTATTCGGTCCCGTTTCAGCCCGGTAAAAAGCGGTCTTCCCCACTCGTACTTTTTTATTAGCCCCTGAGCAACATAACCAGTTCGACTCTGTTTACTTGAACCATTGCGTGCGATTTTTAAATTAAAGTTACATCCGACTGTACTTTGATCTAGTGTTTCTAATTACATACACGTAACCCAAAGACAAAAACTTGAAGTGCGACGTAACGTGAAAATTATATTGCAGTTACGTCCCACCAAATCCACAATAAGCATATTACGACTGGCGGAACCAAAGCACAGACACGCCCTAAAAATCTAATCACACTAACTGCAGTGATCAGTTTTAATACATGTGGCGTCAATGAAAACACAACACGTGGCTGCCTTACGTCCGACTGCCGGTACAGAGTTGGCGATTTATAGCTGGGACCGCACACTTTCGTCTGCTACCGCGTTGGTGGAGCGGACCGCACACTTTCGTCTGCTACCGCGTTGGTGGAGCGCTCAGAAGCGTGTTACTCGCTTGCTTACTCCGGCAGAGTACCGACGGTTGCATGGGAGTTTTATAGCATTGAATTGTTTTTATGCGACCCAGCATGCACTTATTCACAAGTGTGGCCCACAAACGAGGAGGAAAAGATGAGAAATAACAAAATAGAAACTCTTCCCATGTGCGCAGGGCCAATTTGTGGAGTTCGTAGCGTGCGGAGAACAAAGCTTTCTCTTTTAACAAATACAATAGTATTTTATTAGGGATAGTAAAAGGCTGCCCTTCTAGTTCTATGCGGGAAAAAATCTTGCAAAATTTAATTACCAAATACAACTGACTAATAATAAGCGTATATTAATGAAAACGGTAACTGTTGTGGCCGACCCGGTGCTTTTTACGATCCATTTTAATGTAAGGCTCACGGTTAGTCTATATCCAAGTGTCTGTAAAATGTTGGACACGGACGTGGAATGGTGAAATTTTTTTTAGCGGGAATAGGTGGACACACATTCTTAATCCAGGCGTTTATTCTGTTCATTCTCGTCGCTATAGTGTAACCATTCTACGTAATAGGGAAACCCCCCGGAACTCGAGCAGCGCAAGGTAATATCTATGAGGTAAATTTTGTTACCAGCTTTACAGCAGGCAATTCAAATTGTCGCGGGAACACTACCTCCAAGAGCGATGCGAATGTTCAGCGAGAACACATCAAAGTAGGAGTATTAATTATGCAACGATTCAGCCACATTAATATTAAGAAGTTCTCAATGTTTCGGCATGGAATTTATTACTGGAATTAATTACCCGAACAACCAGTGGAATCGTTATCGTTGAAAATATTTTCCCGACGCATCAGAAATGTGTTTTGGGCGCAGTATTTATTGTGTATCGAAATTGGGATACATTACGATTGCATATCCTTGTTCGCACCCGTGTGTGTCTAAGGCTTAATTATTCATGTTTGAAGCGCGTACAGACGAAACACAAGAGGACAACACGAGCGCTTTCTATCAACTGTTTATTCAATACAAATACACACACACACACACACATTCATACTCGATAGTTAATTCACAACACATGCGCAAAGAGCATGACGATAACTTTTTGGTTATCATTCATTACCATACCCCATGACCCTCGAATTCTGCATACAAAAATTTGAATTCTTTTTGCTGTAGTGTTATTGATGGCTTGGCAACACACGCATCTCTTGCTTTTTGTATCCTGTATGCTTTACTGATGAGGCGACACATCTCATCTTTGTGCGCATATTCTACTGTCGCACTCCTACAAGCCGGCTGGCAACATTTCCAGGATTTGCAATGTAGTGCAAGTTTCGAGTTCGGCGTTCCTTTCGTGGAATTGTCTTGCTCGCGCAGTCTCACATTTAAGCAGCGTTGAAGCATAGAAAATACAAACAGCAGGAGATGCGTGTGTCGCCAAGCCATCAATAACACTACAGCAAAAAGAAGTCAAATTTTTGGATGCAGCAACCGAGGGTCATGGGGGATGGTAATGCATGATAACAAAAGAGTTATCTTCATGCTCTTTGCGCATCTGTTGTGAATGAACTATCGAGTATAAATATGTGTGTGTTTTTGTATTGAATAAACAGTGGATAGAAAGCACTCGTGTTTTCCTCTTCTTGTGTTTCGTCTGTCCGCGCTTCAAACATGAATCCGATCCAACTAGCTCAAATTTCCGTTCTACTGCGGCTTATTTTTGCCTTCCACTTATTTGTGTTGTGAGTTTTTAGACGCCGCCATCGAAGCAATACTAATGTATGCTTGAGGTTTATATTGTATTTGAACCGATGTATTTCTGGTGTTTACTCCTGCAAGGGCCTGCAGTAGCTGCAAATATATAAAGAAATGCTTCCTTTTAGTGCCTTAGGAAAAACATTAAGAGCCAATTTTGTGGATTTCTGGACATCGTTTTGCTTTTCTGAAATCTATTTTATAGATCACTTAGATTTCCTATAGATCTCTTTAACACGATTTGATTGAGTGATTGAATGTTGGGTTTAACGCGCCGACGCAACGCTGGCGATGAGGCGCGCCGTATATAGTGGAGGGCTCCGGATAAATTTTCACCACCTGGGGATCTTTAACGTGCGCCAAAATCTAGTCCATACGGGCATTTTTGCTTTTCGCCTCCATCAGAAAAGCGGCCGCCGCGGCCGGGAATCGAACCCGCGTCCTCGTGCTCAGCAGCACAACGCCTTAGCCACTGAGCCACCGCGGCGGGTTTAACATGATTTGGAAGATATCCGATAAACAATAAACGCACGAGTGCTTGTTTAATCAGATTGAGCCACGCGTACAGACAACGACAGCAGAAAACCCCAAACAAGATTCCTTGTCAAAGTCATGGGTATCTTGTACTACAGTTACCATTCTGCATTAAGAGCCCAGTATCGGCCTCTGAAATTTGCAAACTTTTAATGGCCGGAAATAATGGCTGAGCTGAATTCCAGATAAAATGCTCCATAGATGTGTTTAGCCTTCGCGCTTACAGGTACATTATGGGCTGGATGAAATTTTGTTTTTAGTGAAAGATCATCCGTTTCGTAGCTCTTCCGGCTTTTGTTCTACAAGTTACGGTCCGTTGTTTGCTGAGAGATAGGCAAACAAAGCTTCCATTTCTCTCATCCGCTTCCCTTGCATGTTTTCGTGACGCAGCCATTACGTCACAAACTAGGAGCGAAGCGCCGGCAGCACCGGTGCGATCTAGAGTGTAAACGTTGGTAACGGAAGCTTTTACACCTCTGAGCCATGGCGGACTAGGGCGCATTTCTCTGGCCGATGAGGCTGGATTGGGCGTTTACGATTATAAAGCAAAGCATTTCTACTTTCTTCCAGCTGTTTCCCCGTGGATGTGCAATTTCACTTTTTGACCGGAGACACACCGCTGGCGACACACCCCTCGAAGCGCATCACGTGATTCGCCGGGCCCGCTTTCAGCACGGCGCACAAGGCCCCGTTTTCAGTCGTTCTGCTCAGCACGAGCAGCGGCCGATCAGCTGATCGGCAGCCGACCACTCCCGCAGCCTCCAATGCATGCGCCGATGGGTCGCCTCGGGCTATCTGACTCGTCTCGCGGCCGGCGAAGAGAAATGGCGCTCGCCGTGAATGAACGCCGCGTTCGCCGGGCCGCCTCCTGCAAGCCTTTCACGGGACCGAACGGCTTTGAGCCCTGGTCGGCAATACAGCTAAACCAAAGGTTAGCCAAGCGAAACCAAGACTCAACTAGACTAAGTCAAGTTTTTGCTTTGCATATACAAGGTTTGCTGATCTAAACCGCACCATCTTTGCACCGACGGAATCATCAACGCTTTTAAATGCTCGAACGGCCGGAGTGCCCATATACACCGGATTCCCAGACCCCATACTACTGGCTGCCAGCGAAGCCTCGTTCGAAGCAACAAGCGCTGTTTCGAATATCGGGAGGGTGCCTACGTTTCACGCCGTTTGTGATCACAGCCATCTCATATCATCTTCTCTCACGCGGCGCGAACCCTGCGTGATCTACAGACCCTTCAGGGCAGCCACATCGGCAGTCGTTGCCCGCTCTCCATCTCGCTCAAACATAAAACGGGCAGAGAGACGCACGCTTTACGAATTATCAATGGCGGCTAGAGGCGACGAAGTAGGTTGATCAGTTAACCACTCCCAGTAAGTTCATTTCACGGGCCATTATGTTCGAAGTGGTCGCGCTTTAGCGGTAGCAACATTTTAAATAGTGTTGCTCCTCCTACTCCTCCTACTCCGCCCCTGCGCATGGAGGACGAGTGATAGGAAGCTCGGGCGGCTCGCTTATCTGCCTGCAGTGCATCTTGTTCCTTTTGCCGATTATAATGAAGGCACTTTAGCTACATCCTGCCTATTATAGTGCTTGCAGAAGCTCGGGCGCTCACCATCGTAGGTTATTGACTTCGCTTACTGCGCACTACTGCTTTTCAAAAACGAAACTGAAAGCATGCTGGCTGATTGAATAGTGGCGGTAGGAGCTGGCTTCCTTGTGGGTAAAAGCTGTAGTCTATTTTGCTACGATGAGCACACGAGAAGCTTCGATTTACGTTTATGTAACGTAATCAACCACTTAAGAACCATGTATTTCAGGAAAAGATCTATAGATTCCTGTCTATTGAGCTCTCGCTGCTCACCACTTTTCTGACGCCGCAAACCGTTGTACCCAAATGCGTACGTAGCGTCGTCCCCGGTTTTCCCGTTTCTGGCGTTTTCTGCCTTGTTAAACAAGAGTGGGGTATTTAGATACTCGGCAGCGTAATCCAACGATACAGGCCAACTTGTTTCCACTCTTTAGTGTCCCTCTAATTCTTTTTTTTAATAAATTTCAGTGAGGCGTCGAAAGCACTCGAAGAAACTTTGTATTACAAATATACGCCCAATTTTGGAGTGTGGTTCTGTTGCTTGAGACCCTTTCCCCAAAGTACGGAAACTAAAGTTGGAGAGGGTGCAATTAGGGGGGCGAGGTTTATAACAGGTAATAATGATTTTAGGATAAGAGGTTCCGAAATTACACAGTCTATGTGAACAATGTCAAGTTCAAAGACCTAAATTTCTTTGTTATATATACTATGGTAAGACTGGAATAACTAAAGAACGGTAAGTAAAGACGCCTTGTATAGGTCCTAAAGAAGAGATAACATATATAACATTACAGAATATACCTGTCTAGTTAATGTATTTATTCATTCTTTCTTTCCAAACTCTGTTAACGATGGGAACGCCCTTAAACTGGTAATATCTTCATACTGTAATTTCCTAACAGCCAATGAAATCGCATTTTGAGTTGATGAAATGACCCGTTTGTTTGGCGTGTTGTGTTACTCGTGCTGGGTACTTCCTTTGGTGCTTGGTTCTTATTTTTGGTTGTGATTTTATTACTGCTTTCGTTGCACTCATGTATTTTGTACTTTTCTTACAATACTGTGCGGTAAGTGTTTAGATTTCTCTACTAAGGTGTAATGTATTATTTTTGTGTGGGTATGATTTGCTGTTCGTATTATTTTCTATGCAAACCCCCTGAAACAATGCCGTATAGGCCTTGTAGGTACTTGGAATAAGTAAATAAATAAATAAACAAACAAATAAATGGCCTGTGTCCTTATTACACATTTTGGGAAACAGTTTCAAAAATGTAAAACATATATTCAGAAATTTTAATGGGTTGAAGCGGTACGGTTTAAAGGGGAAGTGGGTTTTGGGAGCGAGGCAAAACGGGAAGG
The DNA here is from genome assembly GCF_048455015.1 of Haemaphysalis longicornis. Taxonomy (NCBI): domain Eukaryota; kingdom Metazoa; phylum Arthropoda; class Arachnida; order Ixodida; family Ixodidae; genus Haemaphysalis; species Haemaphysalis longicornis. The sequence goes on from NW_027526385.1 coordinate 63,466,442, forward strand.
GTGTTTTGGCAGCGGGTTGAAACGGAAAGGGCGTTTTGGGAACGGGTTGAAACAGGGAGCTCCCAAGCGGAAAGGTCGTTTCGGGAAGAGCCGCACGCGGGACGGGTAATGGGTTCAAACGGTGTGGGTTCAACCGGGCGGGAATAGGTTGTATCGCGCTACACCCCTCTTTCGGTACATAGACTTCACTAAGCTTTTAGGTGCTTTCGGAAAACTTATTTAGCAGCGAATGAGACGCAAATTACATTGCGCTAAGTCCGCGAAGTAGCCTGTGATGAGAACTGCACGTCACACAGTTGCGATGATGACCTGTCAGTCTGGGTCGGCCACGTCACGTGACGGGGCATTGAAAAAATCCCTGGCCGCCTCCACTAACGCGGAATCTGGGGAGGCGAGAAGCATCCAGTGTGCAAGTGTTTAAAAGATTGTAAATCTCTGTTTTGCCCCACGGCGCGCTGATTCGGCGCTGGTGGGAGGAGCAATCGCGCGATTGCTGAGGGGGTGGTGCACTCTATTGCGTTGAACCGGAATTAAGCAATTTGCATGCCCCATCTGCCCCAGTTTAGGTAGTGGCAGGGGTCAACGCGAGCTCAGTGCAACGGCCGCACGTCGCCCTGGGGTTCAAAGTAATTTTAATTTTCCTTCTGTGACATGTGCAAGTAAAAGACAATCGTGGTTACACACTCTCCCACGTACACATACTTGGTCCGTCCTTTACATTCCAGAACCGCGCTCCGTGCTCGTAACAGGAAAGATACTTTCCACCAAATGAATAAAGAACTACGATTGCACGTTCACAGATACCAATGGCGTACATGCAACAAGGACTTCGCGCTCGGAGGGCAGAAAGTGTTCTTTTGGGGGAGGGGGGGCGGGATACCACGCAAACGCTCCATTTACACAAGATGTTTCGTTTGCACAAGATGTTTACACAAGGTGTTTTTACCTCGCGACATACACAAATACAAAGCATTCATGGTTTTTGGCTTTACACGTACACTTGTTTAGCCCGCCTATTTCATTTGGGGGACCAAAACTATTGAATAGTTTAGGAAATGAACATTATTTACAGAATGCAGTTGGGACTGCTTTTAGTAGTAGCGACACATGCACGCGGCTTACATCTGCGACACATGGCTTGCCTCCGCGAACACTTTGCACAAGAATAGGGAAACCAGTGCCCGGGTGGGAGGCGGGCAGTCTCCCTGCCCCAGGCGCCCGCGCCTTTTACAAGCCTCCCCTGTCTTATGTTACCGTGGACCGCAATCCGTGTATTGGAGTGCAACTCATGTGCACTCGCCCATTTTGGACCTAGACGAAAGCACAAGACCATTTTCTCAGGAACTCTTCCTGCCCCAAGGAGAAGAGCTCTGCTTAAAGGCTTTCTGTTTGTTTCGTGTGCATACGGATCAGTATGATCCGCTGGTTTCGCCGGGGACGCAGTTGTTTGAAGGGAATATACCTATTCATCCACAAGGCATGAAAACCAATCGTTATACTGAGTGCTGCTAACGGGTTTCTCGGGAATCTTCTGCCTTCCAGGAAGTCCCGGATGCGGAGTTGTATGTATGCCCTGCTCACTATAAGCCGGAATGTTTTGGCCACTCTACATCGGATAATTGCGTGTTGATTGGTCTGCCTCTGATTGCAGTGTACACACCTGTCTGTTGGTGTCGTGCCCCATTTCTTTAAGACAGTTCTCGTTGGCAAGACTGACCACCCATATTTCCATGTTACATCTTGGGCTTCGCCCGGTACATTTCCGTTGATCAGCGTGCACCAGGGGAAATATTCTGTTTCTTCTCTAGGTTGTGAGGGTTTGTCTCATCAAGTTTCTGAACCAGTTCTACATTCCTCCTATCTTCTATTTCCCTTTGTAAATTATGTGTGGTTAGTTTCCTGTATCCTGCTATTACCTTGATGTAACAGGGGGTGCCTGAGTTGCCTTAGGCCCGCCCGGTCTCTGCTGGAGAAATAACCTAGCCTGTGCCGTCAAGAAATATACACTTAGCTGTGCTGCTGGATGTCCCGTCTGCAGTACAAGGACCCTAAGAACGCTTTTCAATACATAAGTCACGGAGTAGTTAGTTACTGAAGGGATGTTCCACGCTCCGAATTGTCCGGTCAGGCAGAGTTTTGCAGTTTTGACCAAGGCTGCTTAATCCACACAAAACAAGCGCAAAACTTCGGGATTCTGGCCGCTATGCATCGAGGAAGGGCGACCATCCCTGCTATGTGCCCTATCTTCCCTGTAAACACGTTCAATGCCAGATACCTTCTTACTACATATGGAAAGTCGTACGCCAAAGGCTTGATTTGATTGTGGGGGTTTAACGCGCCGACGCAACGCAGGCGATGAGGCGCGCCGTAGTGGAGGACTCCGGATTAATTTTGACCACCTGGGGATCTTTAACGTGCGCCGAAATCTCGTACACACGGGCGTTTTTGCTTTTCGCCTCCATCAGAAAAGCGGCCGCCGCGGCCGGGAATCGAACCCGCGACCTCGTGCTCAGCAGCGCAACGCCTTAGCCACTGAGCCACCGCGGCGGGTCCCAAAGGCTTCATTTACATCCTCCCTGAGTTGTTTAAGTGCTTGATACCATGTCCTAAGTGATACGCCACTTGAAGTGTAAGTGACCCCAAGGATTTCTAGATGTGTGGCTACTGGGATGCCATATATGGGTTGTTTTCCTGGTGGACCAAGGCTTAAGGCTTTACTTTTCATACAGTTTAGTTTCGCGCCAGCTAGCTCAGAGTACTCCTCGAAGCAGTTCAGTGCATGTACCAGGCTTTCTTCGTCCCTTAGGTACAAAGTGACGTCATCGGCATACGCCGCTACTTTATCTGACTCTCTGGCAGCTGTAGACATAGAATGTGTGTGTTATTTTCGACATTTTTTTAAATGATTCGATTGCTAGAACAAAGAGTAATGAGCAAACTGGGCCCCCCTGCCGGACACCTCTTGTAACGCTCATGCTAGTTACTAATTGTGCATGTCCTCATGTCCGCTCTGCACGTCCTCATAGAGGATTGCCAAAATGTTGATAAACTGTTGTGGCTAACCGAAAGCTGTTACAGACAGACAGACAATGAACTTTATTGAAGATCCTGAGGAGCACTTCCGCCGTTCAGGGTGGCAGCGCTGCGGGCCACTCCCACGTGGGGACGGGGAGGCCGAGCCTCACTGCCGCGTCGTGGGCCCTCTGGACGGCCCTTAGCTGGTGTAGTAGATCCGGGCTCTCCAAGTCGGAACGCCACTCTTCCTCGGTTATGCGTTGAAGGCCTCGAAATGAGGGACACCGCCAGAGCATATGATCTAAATTGCTACGTTCGTCACAATTCGGGCAGTCCGGTTCAAAAGTGTCCGTGTAGAAGCTGACAGTGGATAGACTAGGATAAGACCTGGTCTGCAACATTCTTAGCGTGGCTGCCAGCGGCCTGGAGAGTGTGTCGTGCGGAAGAGGAAATCTTCAACTGCCCAGCTTATATAGCTGAATAATCTCGTTGAACGTGAATAAAGTGTCTCTGAAGACCTCCCAACCAATCCCCGAGGAATCGCCTCCGTCCTACCCGGCGCGGTGGGTTATTTTGCGCGCGCGGGTGTGGGCTACGTCATTGAGGTTAGTTAAACAGGACAAGTGCGACCCTAGGTGAGCGGGTAACCAGGTGATAGTGTGTGAGGAAATGACCTTATTTCCTAGGATGCGAGCTACCTTGGCCGAAACGAAACCTGGTGCAAAGGCCCTAACGGCTGCGCGGGAATCGGTGTAAATTCAGTTTCAGTTTCAGTTTCAGTTTATTATTCGTTCAAAACAAAGTTCACAGTCAGTAGTATGCAGACGAGGGTCCCAAAGTCGGGTGACTGCAGCGGGACCCTTGGTTAATAATAACATTGAAAAGATTAATTATACAGCAAGCAAAATTACACAACGAAAGTGAATAGTGAAAGTACTAGAAACCAACAAACAAACAAACAATTAAGCATCCTCAATGCGACAAAGTGCATGGTAATCAGTTACACAAACAGACATAAGTATGTCATGAGAAAACCTAAATTTACAAACATTTTCTAATTACGGGCAACTTTAAAATCAGAACTAATTATTGTTGTCAACCTAGTTATACAAGATGAAGTTTTTAAGTTCATGTTTGAATGCATGCAAAGAAGATGATGATTTTAGAGTATAGGGCAAGTTATTCCATAATTTAATCACCGTGAAGGACGATGTCGTTTTTCCATAGTTGGTGTTACATTTAGGTAAAAGAAAGTTGTTATTGTGGGCGAACCTAGTGCTATTGGTGTTAGTGAGTAATCTAGGATCGACAAAATCCAACGCAAGCTGTTTGTTAAGCTGTTTAAATAACATTATGGTTAAGTGAAAGTTAAACAAGCCAGACACAGTAAGAATGCAGTTAGCCTGAAGGAGTGCAGTAGCATTAGAATAAAATGAACTGTTGGTAATAATGCGTATGGCCCGATTCTGAATGTGCTGTACGGACGAAAGATGGGTGTTATATGTATTTCCCCAAGACGTAATGCCATAGGTGATGTGACTATGTATAAAGGCAAAGTATAAAGACAATAAGGCTTCAAGTAAAAAAAAAATGGACGAGATTTGATGAGTGTTCGTATACCAAATGCTGTTTTTGTTTAACGTAAAGAATGTGATTAGTGAACTTCAAATAAGGGTCTAATTTTATGCCCAGAAAACACACACAGTCAGATGCAGGGATGAAATGATGGTCAATGGACACTTGTCGTATAAAAGGTAGCATTTTTTGAGAAGTTTTAAAAACCATGAACTGAGTTTTGAGTGGATTTAAAATAAGGTTGTTTAAACGACACCATTTAACAACATTAGCCAGTTGCTTGTTCAACATATTGATCAGAGTAGGTAATGATTTATGCGAAATGGAAATAGTGGTATCATCAGCGTAAAGAATAACTTTGGAATCATCAAGGCAGTCAGGCAAATCATTAATATAGATACAAAACAGTAAGCGCCCAAGAATAGAACCCTGTGGTACCCCTTGATTAATTATTTTAAGGTTGGAATTAACGCCCCCTATGCACACTGATTGTTCGCGATTAAGTAGGTAATCTTTGATGAAGGTTAAGGAAGAACCAGTGATACCCAAGGATTCTAATTTGCTAAATAAAATATTATGACTAATAGTATCAAAGGCTTTTGTAAAATCCAGAAAGACAGACCCTACTAAATTACCGTTGTCGATGGAAGTTTTCAAGAAATCGGTTAATGATACCAAAGCTGAATTCGTAAAACTACCAGCACGGAAACCGAATTTACAAGGCTTTAGCAATTTAAATTTGTTGAGGTACTTGTTAATACGTTTCAAAAATAATTTTTCAATAAGTTTACCAATGGAGGGCAAAATAGAAATAGGGCGATAGTTACCGACATCTGTCGTATCACCTTTTTTGTGTACCGGGATCAGTTTAGCTTTTTTTAGTGAGCGCGGAAACGTACCACGTTTAAAAAGGACATTAATTATATTACTTAATAGTTCTGAAATAACTGGAGCAGCAAGCTTTAAATGAAACGCCGATATATTGTCAAGTCCAGCGCTACAGTTTCTTAGACTTAGGATTGTAGAATTGACTTCATCGGAGGTTAAGGAAAAAGAAAGAATGATTGGGAACAGCGAGTAAGGGGGTACGAAGATACATTGGGCCTATCATTGTATATTTCATGGAAGTAATCACTAAAAGCTTCAGCTATGTCAGATGACTCAGTACAGAATTGCTCTTTATACCTAATTTATCAATTATATTACTAACCTGGGGTCTGTTTAAAAAGGCATTGAAAAGTTTCCATTTTTTCTTTGGGTCATTTTTTGACTTAGAGAGTTCTTTTTCATAATATAGTCGTTTCGATTGTTTCAAACGTTTATTCAACATATTACTGTATTTTTTATACCTAAGTCTCAGATTCATATTAAAAGGCTGTTTTTTAGTTTTCCTGTAGATATTTTGTTTTTTCCGCATACTAGTTAGCAAGCCTAGAGTTAACCAGGGGTTACGGTGAAACCTAAATATTTTCTTGCATTTAACAGTTGCAGTATTTGCATACACAGCTTTGAGAAATAAGGAAGAGAAATCATTTAGTGCTCCTTCAGGATTTTTTTTTTAAGTTACCCGCCGCGGTGGCTCAGTGGCTAAGGCGTTGCGCTGCTGAGCACAAGGTCGCGGGTTCGATTCCCGGCCGCGGCGGCCGCTTTTCTGATGGAGGCGAAAAGCAAAAACGCCCGTGTGTACGAGATTTCGGCGCACGATAAAGATCCCCAGGTGGTCAAAATTAATCCGGAGCCCTCCACTACGGCGCGCCTCATCGCCTGCGTTGCGTCGGCGCGTTAAACCCCACAATCAATCAATTTTTAAAGTTGCCAATGGACGTCCAGTCAGTTCCCTGAATTGCCTTGATAAAGTTTTCCTAATTGAAGGTTGAAGTGAAATGACACGTGTTATGGCGAGGTTGATTTACGGCTAAAGTTACAAATATCGGAAGATGATCAGTGATACAGTCAAACCTCGATATATCGAACACGGGTATATCGAATTATTGCCTATATCGAACACTTCCTATGTCACGCGGAAAATCACATGCATTTTTATTTTTTTATTTCGAACTGGGACGGACATGAAATGGGTATATCGAACCCCCCCACCGCAGACTGCCCAGACCGCTCGCGCTCTGTTGACAGGCGGCGAGCTATCCCTCAGTACCCTCGAGGATAGCGGTGGCGCGATGGGCGCTGCCGACTGCTGAGCATCGGTTGCACCGAAGCAGAATTGGACGGGGCAAAAGAAGAATGCGAGCTTGAAGAAGCCTGGGGCCATCTGGAGCGCTTTGTTGGTGCTGAGCCACGAAGCATGTGCATTGATTACTTTGTTGTCGGTGACGACAGCACCGGAACGACGGCGGAGCTGACGGATGTGGAGATCCTAGCGGAGGTTACTACTGAGAACACAAACGAAGACGCTGTTGAGGTTGTACCCGCAAGCGCTGATAGTGCGCCACTCCCTACTTCGACCGAGGCTTCAACGGTTTTGGCCCTACCGCACCGCTACTGCAGCGGTATAGAAGGCACCGACCAGTTGCTTGTGGAACGTTTGGACTACGTTGAGGAAGTCGTGTATAACACGCCAGGCGGCCCTGCTGCAGTACTTTAAGCCAAAAGAATAAATACTTTGAAGCGCCAAGTGAGTATTTACTGCACAATTCGTTCATTTATTGATTTGTACCAGTTTATGACGCGTTTTTTACGTGATTTTATATATATCGAATTCTGGTTATATCGAACTATTTCGCGGGCACCGCGCTGTTCGATATACCGAGGTTTCACTGTAGGCACATCAATGACTCCTGCACTTGGCGTTGGTGATACATTGCTTAATACGCGGTCAATGAGAGTGTTAGTTCCAGTAGGTGAAAATCGGGTAGGGGATGAGATTAAGGATTCGAGCCCAAAACCAAGAAAACAATCACTATATGCTATGGTGCTGATATTATCTGTATCCATTAGGTTAATGTTGATGTCACCAACCACAACAACTTGTTTATTTTCAGCAGAGATAATGTTCAGTACAGCAGCTAGATTCTGTAGAAAATGCGGAATAGATGAAGATAGGGAACGGTAAATGCATGCAATGATTACTTTGTTCAGATTACCGGAAGAGGGGAAGTCAGCCTCAATCCATACGGATTCACAGTTCAAAACATTTAAAGATAGGTCAGACCTGCGTTTGTACTTAATATGGGATGATATAAATATAGCCGAGCCGCCGTAGCGACCTGAATCGCGGTGACAATATTCAGAATTAAACGATCGAAATCCATACAGGTTGTCATCACAAGACCCTAGCCATGTTTCAGTAACACATAAAAATGAGAAGGAATGGCAGAGTGAGTCAATGAATGCAGTAATGTCGTAGTTTTTCGGCAAGCTACGCGCATTGACATGCAGCAAAGAACAAGTAGAACTAGGAAGCAAAGATTTAGTTTCTTTGAAAGAAAGCAACGACATGATGATACACGACGAAAGCTATGGGATGGAAAGAAACAAACCGAAGTTGTCAACGGCCAGTGAAAATGCTGAGATCAGACTCCGTGTTATTCCAAAAGACCTTGCTGTCCTCCGACTTACGAGCCTTGATATGACAATTCTCTGTCCAGAGGAACCGCCATTTCTTTTGCTTTTTTAGAGCAAGCGCTTTACTAAATGGCTTTTTATTGGCGATTGTGAGATGCTCATTGACAAAAACTGGTTTCTCGTTACTTCCAGATAGTCCTATCTGGGAAGTACGCAGTCGTGCCCTACGCGCTTTGCGAAGGAATTCATTTTTCTTTTCGCGTGAACAGAAGCGCGCGATAATGCTTTTGTCATCTGTTTTGCTCGCCACACGATGAACTGCATCGATATCTGTCGATGAAATAGGGCATTCAATCACTTGTCCAATGGTCTTCAAAAGAACTGCGCAGTCTTCGCCTTGTGTACAAGGAAACCTTTGATTTCACCATTGTTGAGTCTACTGTACTGCTCCATATCTGCCATCTTCTTGCTTAACTCGTCATTTTCCGCCCTCAGTGCTTTGTTTGACTGCACCAGCTCATCTAAAGATGCGCGCATTGAATCATATTGGTCACCGACGAAGCGTACGCTTTCAGCAAGAGCAGAAAGATTGCCAATTCCCTGTTCTTCTAACTTTTTCGATATTTTAGACACAAGATCATCTACAAGATTGTCAAGTTTATCGTGAAGCAGCGACTCAAGGTGCTCGATTTTCTTAGCAAGTTCGATTCTAGACGGCATGTTGTGCAAGCAAAACCCAAAGGCAGTACTTATGAGCACTTATGAGCAGCAGCCGCAGGTGAGTAAGCTATATGAACGAAAAAATAGTACCAAAACCAACCTGTATCGGAAGAAACAGATGCTTAGAGGGCGTCCAATTCCTACGGCTGCTGCTCAAAAAGTGGTCGGGGTGCGTCCGTGTCTTCCTTATATATCCTCCGATAAGGCCAGCGGATGCGCAGGGGTCACCAATTGTCGCAGCACAGCACGTGCGATTGACAGGACGCTAAAGGTCGTACAAGACGACGATAGTGAGCCGATGTTGATCCCCCGGAAGCCACGTAGCGCATGTGCAGTCAGGCGCAAGGGAGGCACAGGCGGTTGGCTCGTGTAGTTGCGCACGGGTGCATGCTGCTCAGCGGGAGCACCTGGACAGCACCGGCCTGTATCGGAAGAAACAGATGCTTAGAGGGCGTCCAATTCCTACGGCTGCTGCTCAAAAAGTGGTCCGGGTGCGTCCGTGTCTTCCTTATATATCCTCCGATGAGGCCAGCGGATGCGCAGGGGTCACCAATTGTCGCAGCACAGCACGTGCGAATGACAGGACGCTAAAGGTCGTACAAGACGACGATAGCGAGCCGATGTTGATCCCCCGGAAGCCACTTAGTGCTGTCGCCGATAGGCACTTCTGGTAGCCACGTAGCGCATGCGCAGTCAGGCGCAAGGGAGGCGCAGGCGGTTGGCTCGTGTAGTTGCGCAAGGGTGCATGCTGCTCAGCGGGAGCACCTGGACAGCACCGGCCTGTATCGGAAGAAACAGATGCTTAGAGGGCGTCCAATTCCTACGGCTGCTGCTCAAAAAGTGCCGGCTGTCGTCAAGTAAAGCAAGAGCTACCGCGACCTGCTCTGCTCTAGCCGGGGTGGTGTTCCTCAAGGACGCAGAATTGAGAACTGTGCCACTGTGATCTACCATAACTGCCGAGAAGTTTGCCGATCGACCGTACTGCGCGGCATCCACAAAGCACACGGAGTGCGGGTCGTCGCAAACTTGTTTTAGTAGGGCCTCGCCTCTGGCCCTTTGCCTGCCTGCATTGTGCTGCGGGTGCACGTTGCGGGGAAACGGGGAGATAGTTATACCAGCTCTCTGCTCCTTAGTAAGGCCAACCTTGCGCTCCTCCTCTAGGGATGGATTACAGCCCAGAACCGCCAGAATCTCCCTGCCAGCGGGTGAGGAGGACAACCTGGCAGTCTGAGCTGTGTGCTGCGCTTCGATGATTTCCTCTAAAGTATTGTGCACCCCGAGCTGCATGAGCCTCTCTGTGCTGAAATTCATCGGTATACCCAGCACACGCTTGGTGCTTTTACGAATTAGTAAATTGAGCTTAGCCTTTTCGAGATTCTGCCAGCAGTGCATCGCCGCCACGTACGTGATTTGGCTCATCAAGAATGCATGGAAGAGCCTCAAGAGATTGTCCGTCTTGATACCTCCGCGACTGTTCCAGACCCGAGTAAATAACCGTATCATGCTATCAGTCTTAGCAGTAATTTTGGCGATGGTGTGCCTGCTACAACCGTTCTACTCGATGAGCATACCGAGAACCCGGATAACCTCACCTCTGGGAATGGGGTGTCCCTCACTCGTGCGGATCGCAAGGTTCCCCTCTGACAGTGGGACCCAGCCTAGGGCTTAACCCCTCTCCTACTAGGTCTGTACAATAGGAGCTCCGACTTGCTCGAGGAGAGGCGAAGCCCCATCCCAGCAACGAAAGCCTCTGTGCGATCTAGCGCTTCCTGAAGTGCTTCCTCTACCCAACCCTCGCAGCCTCCGACGTACCGTATGGTAATTTCGTCAGCGTAGAGTATGTGGTTGATGCCCTTGACCTCCGAGAGTCTCGGAGACAATTTACACATGGCAATGTTAAACAGGAGCGGGGATACCACCGAACCCTGCGGCGTCCCCTTCGTGCCCAGCTCGATGGGCTCTGACCTGAGATCCCCAATCTTTAGCGTGGCCTTTCTATGTCTAAGAAACAAGCTGATAAACGCGTGAAAGTTCTGGCCAAGGCCCAGCTCCGACAAGGAATCGAGTATGTGGGCGTGCGAGACGGTATCGAAGGCTTTATCTAGATCTAAGCCTAGGATGGCTCTAACGTCCCTCGTGCCCCTATCGATGATCTGATACTTCATCAGCTTCATGGCGTCCTGAGTCGAAAGGGACGGTCGAAAGCCGATAATGTTATACGAAAAGAGACCGCGGCCTTCGATGTGCTTGGAGATGTGGTGGTTAATAACATGTTCCGCCACTTTGCCTATGCACGATGTGAGCGAGATCGGTCTGAGATTAGTCATGTCTGGATCCGGGCTTCGGGACGAGGACGACCGACACCGGCTTCCACGACTCCGAAACAGCGCCCCGTTCCCAGATGCGATTTATCTCCTCCGTAAGGAATGTAATCGACTCGTCATCCAAGTTGCGAAGACGTCTGTTTGAATTCCGTCCGGACCTGGAGCAGAACGTCCGTTGAGGGCCGCGAGGGCCTCCCTTACCTAGGGTATGGTAAAGGGCTCATCCAGAGCAGCCATTGGAGGACCTCTGTAAGGCGGGTAGTCCGCATCATCCGAAGTGTCTATAGGTAGATATCTCTTGGCTAGCGACTCTAGAATTTCCGAATCGGAATTGGCCTGGCGGGCTGCGTGTAGTATGTTATCAGTAGCTAGCCTCTGATTAGACCGGAAATTGGATTCACTAAGCAACTGCTTGAGCAGGTTCCATTTTCCACCTGATCTCATCTGCCCTTCAACCGAATTACACACCTCGTCCCATTGCTGCTTGGAGAGCATCTGACAGTGTAGCTCTATTGTGCGATTTAGTTCCGCAATATTTATCCGGAGTTGGCGGTTCATCCGCTGACCCTCCCATCTATCGGCGAGGGCTCTTTCCGCCTCCAAAAGGTTTGTCAATCGGCTGTCTATCCCATCCACATTTAGGTCGGTGACAACGGACTTCGTGGCGGACGCTACATCCTCCGTAAGCTGCGCTACCCAACTATCTAGGGTATCTAGGGACGTAGGGGTTTCGGTTTCCCCCTCTTGCCTGATTTTACGAAAAAGATCCCAATCCGTCATCCTAAACTCCTTCGGTTGCCTCTTGCGTACCACTAACGACATGGCCAGAACCCAGTGATCGCTGCCCAAGTCCTCATTGAGATTGCACCACACAGCCAGCCCAACGTTCACCACGAACGTAAGGTCCGGCATGGTGTCCCTGGATCACGAGTTTCCCTTCCTAGTTAGAAAGGACGGGTCCGTAATCAGGGTGAGACCGTAGTCGGACGCCGCCCGCCAAAGCTCCGCCCCCTTGGCCGTGACGCGGTGATATCCCCACGCTTGATGTTGAGCGTTGAAGTCTCCAGCAACTACAAGCGGAGATCCCGCCGCCTTTCTAACCGCCTTGAAAATGAGAGAACTAAAACGCTGCCTCACGTCTCGCGGAGAGCTGTAAATGTAAAGTATGAAAAGGCTGTCCCTGAGTTGGCCACTCGGAATGATCTCGATTAGAGAATGCTCCGTTTTGCTGTGATCCATGAAGAGATTGCGAACGGTGAAAGTGAACTTTTTCGAGACGAGAGTACAAATGCCTCTTGCCTTCTGCGTATACCGTATAAGATTCAAATCTAGAAAGTGAGACCGACTGAGCCAATGTCTCTTGAAGTAAAATGACGTCCGGTTTATTAGGGTGGGATCTGACGAACTGCTGTAGGACGGCCTTTTTACCTTGGAAGCCGCAAATGACCCACTGCCAAATGACTATCTCGCTATGGTGTCCCGCCATGGTTGGGATACTCGATTACCCTGTCGTGCGAAATGCTGCGCGCAGGCCGCCGTGACCGTGATCGTGACCGGCCGCCGTGCAGGGCCGCCATGACTGTAGAGCTACCTGTCGATGGAGATGCGTCTGGCACGAAGGAACAAGGTAGGTTATCTGTTATCCTCATATTAGATTCGACTGAATCGACTCTCGCGTTCAGGGCAGAGACCGCTTCCCTGAGGGCTTCGAGCGTGGTCCTCAATTCGGACTGTAATTCTTTTAACTCGGCTCTAAGCTCGTCGAAAGCCTCGTATCCTATGGGTTTAGACCTCTTTTTGGCGGGTTTCTCGATAACGCGCGCCTCGGGTTCCACTGGCGCTGCCACCTCCTCAGTTTCGGGTGGTAAAGGCCGTTGAGCCGGTAGGGCCTTTCCTTCCCTTTTCATCTCGGCTATTTCAGCCTTCATTTGCTCGAAAGCGTTCCTCAGCAAAGCGTTCTCGCGTTCTAGCTGTACAATCCTAGCCGTGCTATCCTCTGGCGGTGTTGACGAAACCCTCGGTGTAAGTCCCTTGACTCGATCGACCCACGTGGTCTGTTCAGACTCGGGTGGCTCCTGGATACGCACGGCTGGTGACACCCTTGGAGCAGGAACGTCTTCCGGATCGCGAACGTTCCGTGGAACGGGAGTGTCCGGTTTTGGAGGAAGAACGTGGCGCCTCGAAGCGTCCCCTGGAGGGTGACCTGCTCCGGTCACGTTTTCTGTCTAGTGACACAGGTGACTTGGCTCGCTGGCGTTCCCTTCTTCTTCCGCGAACGACGTACGGCAGTTGAAACCGCTGCTTACACTGCTTGTCCGCCGTGGGATGACGGTCCCCACATAGGGCGCATGTTGGCGTACAAACGTGGTTTTTGGGCGGGGATGCAATGCCACACCACCTGCAGATCGTCTTTTCGGGCGTCGGACGAACGTCGGCCCGGTGCCCCAACCTGCCGCAGGCGTAGCAAATGTTCGTTTGTCTGCGGTACAGCGTGCAGCGAAGCATGCTTTGTCCACACATGACGTAATTTGGTACCTTTACGCCATCAAAAAGGACGACGACCGTAGTGGTTTTTTTGATACGATTGACCTCTAGGGCCCTGGGATTCTTAGGCTGCACAATCATGCCTTTGAGCTGTCCTGCGTCGAAGTCGAGGTCGACACCCCTGACGACCCCCTTGCACGCGTTGTCCGGCGCTGACCTCGTAGGAGCTGACCTCGTAGTTTGCCACTCCAACCGTGATTGACTCCGCTCTTGAGTATGCCCGTGCGTTCTTCTGCGTCGGCGTACTCACGACAAAAATGTTTTGCATGACGTTGGAACAGACGATATCGTCGGCGATCTCGGTAGGAGCGAGCTGCGCAGCTAACGCGAGAGCTTGAGCCAGCTTAATTTGACTGACGTTTTTGACGTTTAGGCCTCCCCTGGGCCTAACGATGATTCTGCAGTGCTCCCTCGGCAGGTGGGGGAACCTCGACGCTCGACGATACGCTTCTTGGCTTCGGCGGGAGTGCGGTCCCCGCCGGTGCCGCCGCCCCGTTGTGCTGAACTTGCCTTCCCGCCCGGCGCGGGCGACGCTTGCATCTTGCGCTCTGAAAACGCCGTATTCCCCCTGGACTCCAGGCACTCTTTGGGGGTGATATTCTCCCCCTTCATGGTCGCTTGCATGGGCATCCTGAGAATAACAGACACACTAGCGCGGGGAGACGCTCCCCCGCCGCGCCTTCGACGTAGAAGTAGGCCTGGCGGCCCAGAGGCATGGTCCGGTCGAAAAGTCTTGCAAAATCAACTAAGGAACCACTCACCGACGAAAATTTGGTATCGGCGTGATCCTCGTGACCTTCCGTATGAGATATCACAGAAATCAGCAAACGGCAGTACAATTTTCGAACCGAGATCATTCAATGAAGTAGGAGCCGATGTGTGCTCGCTCGTACTAGTCGGCGCCCCCTGGCGGCCTCTCCCTCAAGCTGTTAGTGTTGCAAAAATGTAATTGTGCTCTAGTCTATCGACCGCTTGTGCCTGGTCTAACAAAATGAGCCATCCCCTAGCCTTTCTACTTTTAGTATACTATATTATGTCTCTGTTTAGCATGTTCAAGGTTTGACAGTCCCTGTCTGCAACTGAGCAGGCCTGCCATAACGTTAATACTTCCGGCAACGTAAGTCGTAAGCGCCTTGTAAGTACTGATGCAAGTAATTTGTAGTCTCATACCGGCAGAAAGATGGGGCGCAAACTCGTGGGTTCGTTCCATTCCCCGGCATTTTTTGGTATTAGGATGAATGTACCTCGTTTGAAAGTGTGTGGGACTGTGCACTGGCCCTTGAAAAGTCCTTCCACGCCGCACCGTTGACACAGTTTCCGCACACCTCGGTAGTCCAACGTAGCCCTTTGGCCGCTGAGTCGCAAAAAGTTCGGTACAGGGTTGTCTATGCGCATTTCTATCTTCACGTATCGCAGTCCTGTCCTTAGGTGCGGCTTGTCTCTGAAATGGCTCGAGTCCATATGCACAACTTTCCCGTAAGGTACCAAGGTTTTCACCAGATCGTCCTCCTTGACAAATTTTGGCAGAAAAAACGGCAATGCTGACGTACTGCTTTTTAGCTGGCTCGAAAGTGACAATGTTGCTTCCTATGCGTAGACCGTTGGTATCAAAAATTTCCTTACCGCTGACGCTGAGTTGACTCCTATTTGAAACTCCAGTCCGCCCATGTGTTGTACGCTGTACTGTACAACTCGCTCGGCGGAACAATGGCTTCGGACGCATCGATGGCGGCGTCGACCAACGTGCCCGAAGGCACCCGGAGGTTGAAGCAATGGTGGCGTGGTGGCGGCATCCCGCCGGATGGAAGAACAACTGGATGACGTGGGCACGCGCATGCCCTCCCGCGGGAGCTACGCGAAACGCTACCCCCCTATAGAAACGATGCACCCCCTAGTTGATCCGGGTAACCCCGGCAACAGGTCCGGTAAAGAGAAATCATTATAACCCTCGGTTATCACAGATGCCCCTGCAACAGGTAAGTAGGCCTTCTCTTCCTTTGACCGACCACCCTACCCGATCAGGTCTAGCATCGAGAGCCGGTGGGTACTTCAGTGTAACACAAATTATAACCCGTTTACAAACAAGAATCTGCTTGTGTTTTACGATTACTTAAGGGGACAGACAGACAGACAAAATAAAGGGCTATAAAAAATAAAAGCCCAACCCGTACTACATAGATATCACGGGTGACGCCAATTAAAATAAACAAACTGGCCGAAGTCAAAAAGATGTTTTTAAGAGACAGGAAAAGAAGAAAGACAGAAGAAAGAAGACTGATCTATCTCAAAACCAAGCCAAGGGAGGGGAGGCAATCAGCGGTATTTTTTTAAACGAATATGTGGAAGCTCAGTTATCAATCAACATGTCGTTTTTCATACATGTGATCTTGATATGCAAACATATATGCAGTTCAAGTGATTCCTCGATGGTGAAATCTCATGCTCAATGTTGACTCCTCTTGATCAGTTGATCCTTCTTCCGTCTTCGTTCTCTGCCGGGATCGTGATCTCCATCTTCCCCTGTCCTGCTGTCCCTTGTGCCATGGTACATCTCCTGTAAACTCAGAAACTGATTACTTCCCTACTTTCCCCAACCCCCCTTCCCTGTGTTTTTCCTCCTCTTAACTTCATATTAGTTTTTGCTGTTACTGATGTTCCAAGCTGTTACTGATATCTCCACCCGAGCTATCTTGATTGTGGTTGCAAGTCGTTTTTTACGGAAATTTGTTGGACTTCCGCTACTTCCCACTCCTCCAACCTATACTCCCTTTATAATTTGTGCGTCCTAGTTTAACGTACTTTTACACTATTGCTCTTATGTCGTGTTTATCGCTCATTATCAGTAATATATGATCTCGTGCACCCCGTTACGCGATTATATCTGCCAACTAACCTCAGATATTTTCAAGCGAGTGCGCCACTCTAACCTCTTCCTCTCTTTCTTAAACCTTACTGTACATATATAGTTCTAGCCTTTAACAATAGTTTTTCCCCATCCCCTTTTTAACCCTTCCTAATTTCCTGTGTACACCTTTTTACTTGGTCTTCTCTTTTTGTTAAGAGCACTAAAACACATCAATAGGTCCACAATTGTTATTGTGCCCTCCTGAGTGACCAGCCCAGGTTGATATTCCCATTTTAATCGCTGCCCACCCTGTTCATATTTCCCACTTCTCTAATAGAATTCCGTGCCCTTGTTGAATATACCTCCCACGGGGGAGGGTATATGTGCACCTCTTGCCACGAAATGCACCTTCATGCCTAGGTATGCCAGGGGGTCACCAACTCAGACCGACTCTGTGCTTTTGCATTTACTCCGTTCTTTTGTTTTCTTTTTCCGAGTTATCCCCAGGGTCTCCGGGCATTGTTGCGCGCAGTCGAATTGGAGCATTTGTTGTACCTTGTGCAGCATTGACAGCCGAAAGTTGTGCTCCTGCGAAAGTCCACCTCCACCTCGAGAAGGAATAATCAAAAATTCACCGCCCCACTTCTATCGTGCTGCTGGCCACGTACTTGGTCGAAGACCTGAGGGTGATGACCCTGTGATAGAGGCCTTTTCCTATTTGCTCCTCGTCTTTTTTCTCCCACTTCCTGACCCCCTATGAGACCGCCACAGGCAAAATGTTTGCCAGCCGCCTCGGGAGTATGTGCTTTAATCATTTTGATGTCATTTTTTTCAAGTGTGGATTGGCCTTCTTTCGGTTATCCTTTGATTTTTATACCCACCTTGGTTGATGGATATAAGTTGCCATGTTGAGCCCCTGGGTGGTCTGTTGGTCTTGTCTGGCAGTGAACCGTTCCTCCCCCTCAGGGGGTGAAATCAATAGTGAGCACGGCGGAATACCGATTAACCTATTCCTCTTTAGTAATATTATTTTATTAATCTCTTCTACCATTTGTGCTAGGAACTCCGTTGGCGTTTCGTCTTTTATTATTTCTTGTTTTCGTTTGGATAACTGACGCCTTAGTTTTTTTTTGAATTTACCTCTAAGGGATTTCTTCCTTGGACAGTCGTCTAAGTAATGTCCTTGGACAGTCGTCTAAGTAATGGTCAAAACTGTTAGCTTTTTTTTACAACTGCATATTTTACCATCTTTAAGCCCGAACCTATACAAACAGTGGGGGAACATGCCATGGCCCGTCACTGCTTGTAATACAAAATGATTTGTTGAGAATTGGCTTGGGAAGTGACGTTGGGGACCCATTGGTACACCTAAATGCTTGAACCGACCGTAACCCATTCTTTTTGCCACCTGTCTAAGGCGTCTGCAAATAATTATGTTTTAATGAAATGCTTTGTCATTGGGATCGTAAGTTTTTCCCCTTGCTCTGCTGCTTTTTTTGCGAAATCATCAGCTAATTCGTTTCCCGGATTGCCTGAATGACCCTTTCTGTGAGCCAGTTTGAGCAGCAAACATGGGTTCTTCTGATAGCCTCCGTTGCCGATGTCGACAACAAGCCCAGACTTGGACATGAAGTCTCTTCCCAATGTGATTGGGACCGTGAGTCCGGGAAAGTGAACGAAACGCATTCGCCACACACGCTGACCCCAGCGCACGACGAGGCGTACGTCATCGCCTGACGTTCCATCACCACACGCCAGCTGGAGCGGCAACTTCCGCGCGCGGAGCCGAATGGTTTTGCGCTCGAGATGGGAAACCGCCTTGTCCCCTATTAGCGAAGTGCTTGCACCGGTGTCCAACAGTACCTTAAACTCCCGCCCTGCGACTGCGAGATCGAGAAAGGGCGCCGGAACATTTTTCGGTACTCCGACTCTGTAAGCTGCGGGAGCGGTGGCGATGCTTGCCTCTCTGGCACTTTGATCGGCTGCCGGTACACTCACCCACGGCTGAGTCCGTTTCCCTGGTCGACTGGGCAGAATCGCGCAATGTGACCGACCTGGCGATATTTATGTAGCAGAGGACGGGGCTCCGTGCTGCGTGAAGCGATGTTTGAGGCTGTTCGGGCGCTGCACGACCGACCGGCAGCATAGGGTTCTCCGTGAGCGAGTTGTGAGCGGGTGCAGGCAACTGCGGCATGGCCGATCCCGTATAGAGTCGCCCGACTGGGCGCTCGTTCGCCGACCGATCGTCCGACCGGTTTGTTCTGTGCTCTGCGTGAGGGCTGGCAGGGACTCCGGCCGTAGCGCTTCCGCGCAGCGCAACCGATACAAGTAGGGGTCCAGCGATCTGGCCATGATATCGAGCATCTCTCGCTGGCTGGGTATCAACGTAGAGCGATGCTCGGCCCGTCCGCTGCCCTTAACGCCGCGCCAAGCACAGCTTGGTTCCAGTGTTTCCACCGGAAGCGACAGTGGCCGATACGCGCGTGCAGCCGCGACTGCCGCTTGCACACGGCGAGCTTCGGCCGCCAGCTCGTTCAGATCCCAACAATTGCAGTTCCTCAAGTACAAGGCAAAGGGGGGGGGGGGGGTGGCATTGTCTGACGACTCCATCGACCCGCTCCGAGCTCGGGGCATGTGGGTCGGCGTACTTGTAAAGCTCCTGGATCGCACGAACGTACTCGACGAGCGAATCATCCGGGGCTTGTGTGCGCATTTCCAACACCCTACGCATTCTTCGTATGTAGTCGATGGGCAGCAATTCTTCCCTGACCATCGTTCGAAAGTCCTTCATCGTGCACGCCGTTTGCCCTATCATCCGATACC
Organism: Haemaphysalis longicornis; assembly: GCF_048455015.1. Classification (NCBI taxonomy): domain Eukaryota; kingdom Metazoa; phylum Arthropoda; class Arachnida; order Ixodida; family Ixodidae; genus Haemaphysalis; species Haemaphysalis longicornis. The sequence continues at coordinate 63,485,810 of NW_027526385.1, forward strand.
ACCGGGTGGCCTGGTCGACTAGGGCTGCGGGCAGGAGTCTGCGCAGCACCGCACTCTCGCTGATGCCAGTCGCCTGCTCGTAACGGCTCAGAGCCAGCAGGAAAGCGTTGGCGCTCTACTGTTCACCGTAACCGCTGTACGTCGCCACCGGTAGGTGCACCCTGGGCTCGGGTGGGCGTGCCACCTGGAGCGCCTGCTGCATAGCTCTTGGGAAAGCGTCTGCAATGGAAGCTGCATCTGCAGACATTCCGACGCTTACGGGAGTCTGCGGGCCGACTGGCATGAGAGCCGCGGTGTTTGGGGTTTCAGCGTCTGCGTAGGTCCGGCACCTAGGGTATGAACGCGCGGCGTCGCCTGACATAGAGTGCTCGTGGAATCCGGAGCCTTCCGGGATTCCTGTCGCCGCGCAAGTCGCGGCTGTGGTTGGTAGGGGCCGTGGAGAAGGGGTACCCTAGTCGCTGCTGCGGCTGCGGAGGACGCTGTTGATGCAGGGCATCGCGGGACTCATGGGCATGACCACAAAGGTCGGCCAACAGCATCAAAACCTCCAACTCGTAGTCCTGTGACATGTTCCTTCTCGGAGCTAGCAAACCACGAATTCGACCGAAGACGAGCCGCACGTTGGGCGCCAGAAATCTGGGGACCAGGGTTCTCACGGCGACCAATCTCGACCCTCGAGACTCGGCCGCAAGGGTATCTCCGCTGAACTCCGCCACGGACCGCCGACGGGCGTAGCGGCAGATAACACCAAGGAACACACAAGACACAACGAAACGGCCAAACTCGCTTTTATTGGCGCTCCACCAATATTGTGGTCGACTCCTCGCTCGTCCTGACCCAGCCGTCCGGCGAAGATCAGGAGGAAGGCGCAATGGGGCCGACAAAGGAAGGGGAAAGCCGGACCTCCGGTGTTCAAGTCTGTCGGGGCCGCTCGCTTGAACCCAAGAGACCCTTCCTTCGTCCCGCACACCCAGGCCGGCCCTCGGGGGCCCGCGATACACCGGTCACGTGAGGAAGTCCGCCACGCCACCGACGCAACACGCCTGCGCCGCGGCGGTCGGAGGGCGCGGCCGCCAGAGAACAGAGGGTACTCGCCTTCTCGCCGCGGCGGCGGGCGGCGAGGAATGGGGAAAGCGCCGGGATTCTGGGTTTCCCACAACATCTTAACACATATGTGTCATACCCTGGAACACATCCATAGCACCGCTTACAATGGTCGGCAAGGTGGCCCACGCTGCAAACGACACCTCTGCTTATTACGCTTTCAGTCTGTAATTTACTCGCCACCCCGTTTTTCCTAGATGCGTTTACCATAGTATAATTTACCACAGCAGAGGCTAATAAGGAGAAAACAGCATTCTGTATCCCCGACGGCTTATGCAAGTTTAATATCACGCCATTCGGGTTTTGTAACGCGCCCGCAACCTCTGAGTGAGTCATGAACACTGGTTAACGTGGCATAAAATGGAAAACGTCTGTGTTCAATCTGGATGACATCGTTGTGTCCTCGTCCCCTTCTCTCAACCCCTGCAGCACTTAGATGAAGTGCTGACTTGCCTTTCAGACGGCACCTTACAGCTCAACACAAAAAATTCCGTTTTGCGAGCATTGTGAATAAAAAAGGCATTTGGCCCGAGCCTGAGAATATTAGTGCAGCCATGACCTTTCCACGCCCACAGCAATTGATGACGCTCCGCCACTTTCTTCGCCTCGCTTCCTACTTTCGACTTTGTGTGGGTAACTCTCCAACTCTTGTAAGTCTGCTAAACCAGCTTGCTCATTGAAGCACGTCTTTCACATGGTCTGGGGACTGGGAAAAATCATTTCAATTCCTCAAAAATGTGCATACTTAGGACCCTGTCTTGACCGATTTCGACGACACCAAGCCAGCTTTTTACATATGAACGCAAGCGGGTACGGAACTGGTGCTGTTATTCTCCCACGTGATAACCAATCTACAATGGCCTATGCAGGTCGTACGGCAAGTTCAGCCGAGAAGAACTGCACCCTTTTGCGAAATTTCTTGGTGATCTAGCAACACTGATGTAAACAAGACCGTCCGCCATATTGGTACGGGCGACGATCGGGAAGCTTTGTATTGTTTACTGTGGAAGAGTAGGTGACGGGGGCGCGGTATGGCTCTAACTAGACGGCGTTTTCCGGGTCCCTACCACGGATTGTGGGCGAAGGACTTGTCTGTGCTTCTGACTGTGCCTGAGGACTCATACCACTCGTGGCGCCGCGCCAAATACCCATCTGAGCGCCAGCGGAGCTGCGCATACCGCCTAGCCTCCGAGGCTCATTGCTCGCCTCTATCGGTGCGGATGAACTCCTGAGACTCGCTGTCAGTAAATCCTTGTTTGTTTTAAGTGCGATGCACTTTATAAGCGACCCTGAATCCGCCGTCATCCGCGCTCCTCCTCCTCTCCCCTAGCAACGGCGCGAGGAGCGGATAGGAGCGTCTGTAGCAACGGCGCAGCGACGTCACACCCCACGTGACCCGCGCGCGCTCCGCCTCCCGCGCCGTGGCTGCGCGCGCCTGCGCCAGCTCCCGCACCGCTCCTCGCGCCGTGACGTCACACTCCCACGTGACCGCGCGCTGGCGCCTTTGCGTCTGCTCCCCCTCTCCTCGCGCCGTGACGTCACATGCTCTGCAGCTGGCGCGCCTCTCCCCCCGTTAGGTTTGCACTCACCCTCGGCGCGCGCCTCTCCCCTCGCCTGACAGCTCCCCCTCGCCGGTACTGCGCCTCTCAAGGCGATGGCAGAATTACTACGCCGTGTACTCTCGGCGCAAGAAATGCATTCGCACTTCCTCACGATTCCCTTCGGGGAGGTGGGGGCAATTTTTTTCCTTGACGCGAGTTAAACGGTATGAGCATTTGTATAGCACTGTTCACCGTTGTTTACCATGCAAATGCGTAGCGGGGACCCTGTTGCAGTAACCCTGAAAGAGGAAAGCAACAATCGCCAGACCGTGCCGCTAGTGGGTGGATTAGTTATTTTCAAATTCTGTACATCAAATTTACTGGCTTATTTTTGGCGGAGGTGTTTACGGAAAGGTTGCGGCCGTTTTTCGTGACGGTCGTCCGCCCGCCCGTTTGCCGCAAAGAGATCGCGCTCTGCGGCGAAGTCAACTACAAAAGTGCACATACGCCTTGAATTTTGTTTGTGTTTTCATCATTTATTACGCATGTTCTGCCACAAAAATCTGCTTTGGTGTCTGGCTTCTCCTTTTTTGGCAGTGGGGCGGGGGTTGTGCTTGTTTCTAAAGCGCGTGTTTTCACTGTTCCCAAACAGATAATAAAACCTCGTTAGCTCGAACTCACTGAATTAAAAGATTTTTTTAATCATCGGTATAGCCCGGTCATCGGTATAGCCCGAATGTTGACCTGTATATCTCGAGAAGTTTTGGAAGTGAGTTCCAGGTAATCATAATATTGCTTGCTTAAGTCATGACGAATACGATTATGCGGGTACTGCTATCATAACCCGCGGTGAGGTTTATAAATGTTAAACTTCCTTTTCTTGAAAATACATTACAAAGCATGCAGCGATACTTGCACGCTCGAACTTGAAAGACAGGTTTGACATCATTGCTGTTTGAAGTGTAGATTATTGCCCTTGCAACAGTGTTAAGCAAGACACAAAATCTGGTCATTTTGAGTCTGTAGAGGACTCAAAATCTGGTTATTTTGAGTCTGTTCCTTGCGGCCACTGCTTTCTGCTCTGTCCCTTTACCATAAACTGTAGCGGACTAGTCCTGTTCTTTCCTGAGTGCTATTTACTGTTACTCTCTCTGTTCTTGCAGGTTGGGCTTCATCCATGTGCTCAGCAGCTGCTTTCGCTCCCAGAAGAAAAGGGGCCGGCCCTATGTTGTGTGCCTCACGTTTGAGACGGACAGTGGGGCGATTCAGAGGCAGCGTGCGATTGCCCGGCGGGTTGCAGTGGAGCATGTAGTCACATCCTGGCGGCTGTGTACCTATTCGTTCTCTCACACGCCCAAGGTTTTAAAGAGGCGCCACCGGAGCTTGCGTGCACTGAGCTGCCACAACAGAGACAGCAGGGCATCAAGCCAGCGAGTGTCCAAGACATTGATTGGAGAAGCCCGCGAGAAAATGGCCCCTCCCTTCCCTTGCAAATGCGTCGGTTCGACGCACGTCGAGTGCAGCAACAATGCGAGCAGCAACAAAGTGCCGTGGAGGCTCTTGGGAGAAAACTTGGTAGCCTTGGGAATTTGTTTTTTGCCTCAGTTTTTCTGGCCTCCCCCCCCTCCCCCCCCCCCCCAGTGGCAGAAACAAAGACTGGCATGGCACCTGAAGGGTCACCTATGAGCTACCAGCAAGCATTCAAGCCAAATTACGCCGTGGTCATCTCGCAAGCACGGAGAGGCTGGGCAACGTCGGGTTTACTAGACCGCGGCATGCAGGGGTGCGCGAATGCTTCCCTTTGTTCCATATATATCCACAGTTTGTTATGCTGCACCCGCTATAAGTCAGCGAAGTCGTTTAGTTTACTGGGTTTGTCACTGTGGGAACAAAAAAAGCAAGAGCACTAAAGCTGATGCCCGGCGGACTAATGCGACTGCGGCCGTTTTTTTTTTTAACTTGAAAATTGCCTCAGCTACCGACAGCAATGGCCACTATCATTACGTCGGAGGCATGCATGCAGCATGTGATAAACTAGGGGAGTGAGTGCGTATTTCAGTCGCAAAATATTCGACAGTAAATACATCGTGGCTGAAATTACCATGGGCAACAAGTTCAACAAACCTGTCAGCCCGGCAAGTCGGGAACCAAGTGCAAAAGCTCGAATTTTCCAATGTTAGATCATCACAAAACAGAGTACGCCACTTCCGCAACGACACGCGGCTAAATGCAACGTAAAAGAAACCAACAACATACTCCCATACCGTGCGCGCCCGACAGAGATGAAATTTTCAACCGCGCCGTGACGGCGTAGTGCGACCAGAAAAGTTTGTTTACAGTCCTAGGTAAGATGAAGGCTCGTGTAGGGGCTAAGCAGTACCATTTAGGAATTAAATGAAGCTGGCGCAGAGCCATAGGGACGAGTGAAGAAACAAAGCCTAATTTTGACAACGTGTGGTACTGTTTCCCCCGCTCGACCGCCGCTGTCAGTCATATAAATAGGTCGCGCACGCTCAGGCTTCATTTAGAATAAAAAGGCTGGACCACGGAACTCCAACGCAGCTGTATTTTTCATCCGGACAGCGACTACGAAATCCCGCGCTTAGCGAACCAACGACAAATATCCGCTCCCAGCGCACCGCACCCAGCGTGTCACAAAGGTTGCTCGCGCCAGCATAGTTCGCGTCAGAAAGTTCGTTCAAGAGTATGAAACTTCACGTACCTTTTCTCCATTTGGACCGATATTCCCTCGTTCCGTGCGCTTCTCCAGCACCGTGCGCCCTTCCAGCAATTCTCCGGCATTGTAGTCCACCACCAAGAGCGGTCAATGCCCGCCTTCTGTTTGGCGCCGCTTTGCTACTTGGTTTCGGTTTCAAACCACCGTACCAAAATGGCGGACCTAGTTACCGGAGTCGACGTGAGACGGCGGGGCGTATTTTGCATAGGGTCTATTGAAAGACAAGAATGCCTGTGTGTCGTCTGGTCGGCGCAAACATTCTGTCTTTACATATACGACCGCCACTTGTGCTGCCTTGTGCTTGTTACCGACACCGAAGAATCTTATCGGACGACTGCAACGGTGGATTTTGCGATTACACGAGTACTACTACACTGTACACTATAAATCTCGCAAAAGGCCCTTTGATGCGGACGCCTTGTCACGTTGTCCCCGCGGACGACGTCAAACAGCACTGGTGATGTTTCCTCCGCTGCACTAGCTATATCCTTGGCTTCCATCGACCCTCCGCGTGTTGTTTCTTGTGGTGCCGTAATATATGCAAATACAACGCTCGGTAGTACGTCATCCCAGCTCTTCTGGTCGTCGTTCACATTCATGGAAATCATATCTGCGATGCTCTTGTTCAGGCGCTCGGTCAAGCCGTTGGTTTGAGTATGGTACGCAGTTTTGCGGCGGCGATCGGTGTATGTAAGCTTCATGATATCTCAAGTAACCGCCGATGTAAACGCGCTTCCTCTGTCGGTGATAACGACAGCTGGGGAACCATGGCGAAGAACAATACTGTGCAGAAAAAATTTCGCAATTTCTTCTGATGTTCCTCGTGGGAGTACTTTTGCTTCGCAGTATTGCGTGAAGTGGTCGGTAGCGCCCATGATCCACTTGTTTCCACTGGATAACAAGGTAAGTGGGCAGACTTAATTCATGCCCATCTGTTCAAACGACAGATTTGGCGGGTCTATGTGCTGCAAGAAGCCAGCTGGCCTAGCAGGTGGTGCTTTACTGCGTTGACAACCATGACGCGTTGTGAGGTAATGTCTGACAGTCCCGACTATCTTTGGCCAGTACCACTTCTGATGAACTCGCGCCACTGTGCGTGCGAAGCCTAGGTGTTCTGATCAGAGTGCGTAGTTGCAAGCGTATAAAATGTCGTCGCGGAGGCACTTTGGCACCACCAGAAGGTGTGCAGCTCCTGTAGACTGAAACCCTGTTGTATAGAGCACACCACCCTGGAGAAAGAATGACAAAAGGGAGCTCTTGAAGAGTGGCTGATGATGAGTGGCTGAAGCTTGGAGTCGTCTTTCTGCTTATGGGCAAAGTCTGAGGCATCCATGGCTCCTAGGAACGCATTGTCTCTCGAGTTAACAGGAGTCCTCTCGAGAGGAGCGCACTACAACCAGTCGGCGTCGCTGTGCCGATTGTCGGATTTATACACGATGATAAAATGGAACTCCTTCAGCTTCAGGCTCCACCATGCCAGGCGGCCGCAAAGGTCTGAAATTTTTAAGCCAGCGCAAGCAGTGGTTGTGTCTTACAACGCAAAATGATAGACCATACAAGTAGGGTCTGAACTTTCTGACCGCCCATATAATAGCCAAGCACTCCTTTTTTGTCGCCCAGTAGTTGGTGTCTGCCTGTTACAGAGTGCGACGTGCGTAGGCAATCACCCGCTCGACCCATCTTGCCAACGTTGCTGGCATCTGTGTGTAGCTCCGTCTGGGCATCTTCGTCAAAGTGTCGAAGCATTGGGGTCGTTTGCGAGCGCCTCTTGAGCTCCATGAGGGACATGCGCTGCTCCTACTTCCAGACCAAAGGTACGCCGCCCTTCGTCAAACGAGTTCACGGCTCAGCAAGTTTTGAAAAATTGGCCACAAACACCGATTAAAACCACAGACCCATGAATCGACGGATGGCGCGTTTATCCATTGGCGTATGGAAGGACTTCACCGCGGCAGTCTTCTCGGGGTCTAGGCTAACGCCCTGAGAGCTTACCAGATGGCCAAAAAATTTTACCTCCTCGAATGTGAAGTGCCATTTTTCTGGCTTGAGAGACAGGCCGGCTGCTCGGATCACGTCTAACACGGCGCGGGGGCATTAGACGTGTTCGTCAAACATTGCAGAAAAGATGGTGGCATCGTCTAAATAGACGAGGCAAGGCTAGCATTTGAGATCTGAGAGGGCACTGTCCATCATAGATAGATAGTCCATGGCACATGGCATCAAGGTAAGGATGGGTTCGGCCCGACGGAGAAGGTTCTTGTACGGCCGAACCTCTGTCCATCATAGATAGATAGTCCCCTGGAGCATGTAGCGATATAGCACATCAAGGTAAGGATGGGTTCGGCCCGACGGAGAAGGTGCTTGTACGGCCGAACCTCCTCCTCCAGCAGATTGCATTTGAAGGCCTAAAACTTTCAAAGTTTTTGCGGTTGAATGGTGTTGTCGTAATTATGAGGGACCACTTGAGTTGTGTGCTAATGACAGGAGTGCATTTATTCGTATAGTGATTTATTCGTATAGTGATATCGTCGAATACTGAAGTTTGAGGTTTATTTATTTAAACCAAAGCAATATACAATTACAATGTACACAGGGATCCAACAATGTTTCAAAGGGTCCCAAAAAGTATTGAATTTCGGGGAAAGGCTGAAGAGTGTGGTGAATACGGCCTACGGCAAAGAAAAATATTCTAGGAGAGAAAGCAACTCCCTGAGGAATGCCTCTCTGGGGGTGACGTACTGAGACAACTGTGGTTGCCACTTTGCATGGGCAATGTACGAGATTCGTGAAAGACTCGGATGTAAGTGTACACGTTCGAGCCGTAATTCATATCTGCGAGTTCTGAGAGCATAGCGTCATGATCTACATAAGCACATGCCTTCACGAGGTCTATCGCGAAGGCTTTGAGCTGGGCTGAGCTGGGAGACTGAATGATATCCTCTTATATACGAAGGAGTGTGTCTTTGGTAGATAGCTGTGAGCGATATCAAATCATAGAGTGAGGGAGTGTTTGGGTATCCTCTTGATGTTGCTGAAGGGGATGAAGGACAATGCATTCCATAACTTGGCCAACATGAGAGGTCAATGCCATATGATGGAGATTATGGACGTCTAGAGGCTCGCCGGGCTTTGGAATTGTTGGAATCGTGGAGAAATGCGAGTCCGCGACCCGCAATCCCGAGCCGGCGCGCGCTTCGGGAGAGACTCGTGCGCTGAAACCGGTCTGGCACTCCGCTGGTTCATCGGCGTCCCCCAAGAGATGGCACCACGGATGTGTGCGGGCATAGGCGCACGGGTGCGGGTGGTGCGAACGCGGGCGCGCAGGAGTCGGGAGAGTCTCGTCGGAGACCCGGTCGGGGCTGGTTCGGCGGAACAGTGCGGCGATGTCGGCGGATGCATGTATCTCAGTTGGGAACTTTGTTTGTCGAGCGCCGTGAGTGCCTGCCTCCCGTTCGCGATCACGACACTGACGGCGTGATTCCCCAAATAAACGGCTGTGCTTCGGCACTACTGTCTACTGTGTTCTCGTATCGGCGAACCTCGCTCGACTGCCGTAGGCATGGGAGCCCGCGTGGTTGACACGCCGGGAGCTAGCGGGAGCCTACTCGAGAGTGCTGGCAAGGTCCCCGAGGAACCCCTCACATATCCCACATGGCGTCCAACGTAGGGCTGGTCTTAAGACGAATTCGAGCTTGCTAGCTCCCCGAGAAAGGCGTTGCTGCAGTCGTAGCCCGCAACGCTTTTTCCGGAAGACTTTGGACGAAACGCTTCGCGCCAGTCGGTTGCAGGCAGACAGTTTTTATGCCCGATACAGCTGTGACGGCAAATGTGTAAACCTTCCTACACGCACCAGGCGGTACGTCAGAAAAATTCGTCCGAGCACCGCAGTCGCGGCCCGCTTGCGAGACGGGAGGTACGTAGGCCTTGTTCCAACATGGCGGCGGGTCGCCTTCTTCGTAGCGTCGTCCCCGTGCAGTCGCGCCGGCGGCGCCAGTTGAAGTTTCCCGCAGGCGCGGCGGACACTACCGAGCGAGGGTGCGGCGTTTGGGAGTTCGCAAGCCGCACGGTAAGCCCGCCGCTACTGCGTTTCGAATCCGAGGCGGAGTGTTAGCCGATTTGACGCCTGACAAAGAGCGAGGGGGATCGCTGAAGAATCAGGCTCTTCTCGCTGCGGGGGGAAGCGGGAGCAATAAGACCGTTGTCTCCGCGCTTCCGGAGTGCGTGCGTCTCGATGCCGTGAAGTCTCCGCTCGAGATCCCGTTTAGGCAGTAAGAGCTGCTTCGCGCTGCTCGGCAGCGGGCTCGCTGGTAGCGAGAGATCTCCAGTCTTAGTAAGAGACGGACTCTCAGGCGACCTATACCGGTGATAGGCGCCCGTAAGCCGCTGGTATTGCGGTTGGCGCTGGCTCTACGGCAGCTTGTATAGCTGCGAGTGAGTTGCAAGAGCCCCGCCTGTTTGATGCTGACGCAGCTTTGCCAACCAACGCACCAAGCCGAAATTACTCGGACGGGTGTTTCGATGCCGACCCCCCGTAATAGTTAGGCGAACTGCCTCCAGGTGGGGGTGGCTGCTGAAGCACAGTTGCCGGACCCGTGATTCTGCGAACAAGCGAACGTGCAAGGGGGAGTACCCTCTGACATCTTTGTTACCCTATTTGGCGAGGTCGTCGATAAGGTTTCCGGCCAGTCACAGGAGATTGCGGAGTCCCGCTCCTCCCCTTTCAAGTTTGGGAATCGTTTGCACCAGTAGGTGAGAGCCAGACCTGCAGCAAACGGATACCACCGGGAGCCACGCCAGTCACCACTGCCACGGACAGCGAGGATGGCCTGCTGAACCACCGGCGGGGCCGAGAGTGGCCTGTGGAGCTACCACCACTTGCTGCTCCGGCCTGCTGGGCGGCAGCCAACCGTTCGGTAGGACCTGCGGCTGAAGCGGCCACAGAACCGAGGAGGCGGCGGGATCTGGCGCCTACGCGAGCGGCGCGAGCCTCGGACAGCTGCAGTGGGCGCGGCCGTTCCTGTTGCCGCCTCGAGCTGGGAGGGGGGGGCTCGCATCATGGCGCGACCCCGGCGTTTGTCGGCTGCGGCTGCAGGCTACCCCCGGGCCTGCCGAACTGCTGTGCTGCCCAGCCGCGAGGGACTCGGAACCTGTGCAATGTGTTTGCGGGTTTGTGAGGCGAGCATCGCGACGACGGCATCGTGTGGGGAACCCTGGGTGTGGGCTGGCGTAGGAGTGGCGTTCTGTGGCTGTTTTGCTGACTTGAGGCGTTGTGACGAGTGTGGTGTAACGTGGCGTCACTCGAGTTCAAGGGGCGTCCAGTCTTTAGGGGGGAGGAGTGTGGGAATCGTGGAGAACCGCGACCCGCGATCCCGAGCCGGCGCGCGCTTCGGGATAGACTTGTGCGCTGAAACCGGTCCGGCGCTCCGCTGGTACGTCGGCGTCCCCCGAGAGATGGCACCACCGATGTGTGCGGGCATAGCCGCGCGGGCGCGGGCATCGCGAACGTGGGCGCGCGGGAGTCGGGAGAGTCTCGTCGGAGACACGGTCGGGGCTGGTTCGGCGGAACAGCGCGGCGATGTCAGCGGATACATGTATCTCAGGTGGTAACTTTGTCGCGCGCCGTGAGTGCCTGCCTCCCGTTCGCGATCACGACCCGGACGGCGTGATTCGTGAACGCCGTCGGGCCTTGTGCTCGCATGCTTTGGGATTCCCCAAATAAACGGCTGTGCTTCGGCGCTACTGTCTACTGTGTTCTCGTATCGGCGAACCTCGCTGGGCTGCCGCAGGCATGGGAGCCCGCGTGGTTGACACGCCGGGAGCTAGCGTGGGGGCCTACCCCAGAGTACTGGCAAGGTCCCCGAGGAACCCCTCACATATCCCACAGAAAGAACATCCTGTAGCACTTCTTTGTCACTTTGTCACTTCCAGAAATGACAAAGTAGTATTTGTCCTGTGCAAAGGAGTTGATGGCATGTAGCATATGGTGTTGGTCGGCTTGTGACATATTCCGAAGTAGGGAGGTAGTTACCGAAAAGGAACCAGTAAATTGGTTGGCTCTGCCTGCACGGAGAGCGATGCGAAGCTCAGCCAAGGTGAATTCTTCATCAGGTTCGGGGTTTTTAGAATCATGGTGTTCAGTATACAGAAGTTGACACGCAGAAGGGACTGCCCACTTGGGACCGCAGCATTACTACGGTGGTTATTATGTGTTGACAAAACAAAGACAGTGCTAGTGACCTTATTGTCATTTGTATTTTGTAACCAGCACCTCCGCTATAATGCCTCGGCGCTGCAGCGTACGCTGTGAATAAAACAAATAAATAAAAAAATAAAGTTTCTTCCTGATGGCCAGTAGAGTGGTTTGGACTGTGTGTTGTCTGGTGAGGTTATTGATCATCTGCGCGGTCATAATCTTTGTAAAGTCGGCATTCAATAAAGCTGTGAGAATATGCCATGTCTTGCAATTCCTCAGGGTGTTCTGGCATTGATACCACATTATATTTCAGTGTTCCTACCAAAGATGGTGTTCTACCTCCATCTTTGGTAGGAACACTGCAAGTCTCGAGGTGTTGTTCGAGGAATTAGAGGGCATTAAATGGGATGTAATAGGGCTTAGCGAGGTTAGGAGGGCAGGCGAAGCCTTTACGGTGCTGAAAAATGGTCACGTCCTATGTTACCGTGGTCTAGAGGACAGAAGAGAACTGGGAGTGGGATTTCTAGTCAATAAAAGCATAGCTGGCAACATAGACGAATACTATAGCATTAACGAAAGGGCAGCAGGTCTTGTAATTAGGCTCAATAAGAGGTACAAGCTCAAGGTGGTGCAGGGCTACGCGCCCACATCCAGCCACGACGACCAAGCAGTGGAACGCTTCTATGAAGATGTGGAATCGGCAATGGCTAAACTAAAAACACAGTATACCGTAGTTATGGGGGACTTCAATGCTAAAGTAGGCAAGAATCAGGCTGGAGACAAGGCAGTTGGGAACTATGGTCTGGGCTGTAGAAATAGCAGGGGGGACCTACTAGTTGAGTTTGCAGAACGGAATAACCTACGCATAATGAATACCTTCTTCTGTAAACGGGAGAGTCGGAAGTGGACCTGGAGGAGCCCGAATGGGGAGAACAAAAATGAAATAGACTTTATATTATGCGATAACCCTGGCATCGTGCAGGATGTGGAAGTGCTCGGAAGGGTAAGGTGTAGTGACCACCGTATGGTAAGATCTCGAATTAGGCTAGATTTGAGGAGGGACCGCAACAAGCAAGTACGAAAGAAGCCGATAAATGAGCTAACAGTAAGACGTAAAGTAGAAGAATTTAGGATCGCACTGCAGAACCGATATTCCGCCCTTAACGAGGAAGCCGAGCTTACGACACAGGAAGCCAGCGACAACCTTACACGCATTATGACGGAGTGTGCAGCAGAAGTCAGGGGCCATATGGCTAGACAGGACACTGGTAAACCTTTACAGGAGACGAAAGATCTAATCAGGAAACGGCAAACCATGAGAATTTCTATCGCAGCTGACAGAATAGAACTAGCCGAGCTCTCGAAGTTAATCAATAAGCGTAAGACAGCTGACATACGGAAGTATAATATGGAGAGGATCGAATACGCTGTAAAGAACGGAGGTAGCCTGAAAGCAGTGAAGAGACGTCTTGGCGTGGGGAAAAATCAGATGTATGCACTTAAGGATAAGCAAGGCAGTGTCATCACAAATAGAGATAAAATTGTCACAGCGGCCGAGGAGTTCTATAGGGATCTGTTCAGTAGCCGGGACATACAGGATAATGCCGAACGAGACAGTAGTTCAGAGGAGATAGACATCCCACCAGTAACGACCAAAGAAGTAAGGAAGGCTTTGAAAGAAATGAAAGGGGGCAAAGCACCTGGTGAGGATCAGATAACAGCAGACCTCTTGAAGGATGGCGGCGAAATTGTACTTGAAAAACTGGCAAACCTGTATACGCAATGCCTAATGACCGCAATGGTACCGGAATTTTGGAAGAACGCGAACATCATCCTCATCCATAAGAAAGGCGACATGAAGGACTTGAACCCGCCGCGGTGGCTCAGTGGCTAAGGCGTTGCGCTGCTGAGCACGAGGTCGCGGGTTCGATTCCCGACCGCGGCGGCTGCTTTTCTGATGGAGGCGAAAAGCAAAAACGCCCGTGTGTACGAGATTTCGGCGCACGTTAAAGATCCCCAGGTGGCCAAAATTAATCCGGAGCCCTCCACTACGGCGCGCCTCATCGCCTGCGTTGCGTAGGCGCGTTAAACCCTACAATCAATCAAACAATTAAGGACTTGAAAAATTACAGGCCGATCAGCTTACTGTCAGTCGTCTACAAGGTATTTACCAAGGTAATCGATAACCGAATCTGTGCAACCTTAGATTTCAGTCTACCTAAAGAACAAGCAGGGTTCCGTAAAGGTTATTCAACAATGGACCATATTCACACGATCAATCAGGTGATAGAGAAGTGCGGTGAGTATACTGAACCCCTATATATAACCTTCATAGATTATGAGAAAGCATTTGACTCGGTCGAAACCCTAGCAGTCATTCAGGCATTACGGAACCATGGGGTAGATGAGCATTATGTAAGAATTCTAGAGGATATCTACAATGGGTCTACAGCTACCATCATCCTCCATAGGGAGAGCAGTAAAATACCTATAAGGAATGGTGTCAGACAAGGAGACACAATCTCTCCAATGTTATTCACAGCATACTTACAAGAAGTATTCAGAACGTTGGATTGGGAACAGGTGGGAGTAAGGGTTAATGGAGAATACCTCAGTAACCTCAGATTTGCTGACGACGTTGCCTTGCTAAGTAACTCGGGGGACGCTGAAGAAGAAAGTGTATGACAGCTGCATCTTACTGGTACTCACCTACGTGGAAAACTTGGAGGCTCGCTAAGAGGGTTCAACTTAAATTGAGAACGACTCAGCGGGCAACGGAGCGGAAAATGATAGGTGTAACATTAAGGGTCAAGAAGAGAGCGGAGTGGGTTAGGGAGCAAACTGGTGTTAAAGACATATTAGTAGAAATTAAGAAGAAATGAACGTGGGAAGGGCATGTAATGCGAAGGCAACATAACCGCTGGTCACTAAGGGTAAAATAGTGGATCCCTAGAGAAGGCAAGCGTTGCAGGGGGCGGCAGAAAGTTATATGGGCAGATGAGAAGTTTGCGGGGATAAATTGGTCACAGTTGGCACAGGAACGAGGTAATTGGAGAATAATGGGAGAGGCCTTTGCCCTGCGGTGGGCGTAGATAGGCTGGTGATGATGATGATGACCAAAGATGGTTCGAGCATTTATTGATTGTACTCAATTAGTTGATTATTTCGGCAGATGAACTACGGTTTGTTTTGCAGCGAGTCTACCGGTTCAAGAGAGAGGCGCGAGCTTCCCAACAGTGTGACAGGTATGCATCTCTGTGAGAATTGACCTCATCTGTGGCAAGAACCTTCGTATGCATATCAGCATGCATGAGTTGCTGTGTCCAGGTGGGTACGTGTGAGAAAGGGGAAGTGCGAGCGCCGTTGTCGATATTTATGCCAATCGCTGATGCGAACAAATTTCCACTTGATTCGTTTCGGCGAGGCGGAGACAGTGATGCGTGGAAGGGCATGATCACTGCTCATATATTCTTGAGGGTATTCGCATCGTAGAAGGAGAGCCGCAGTAGCAAAAGGGAGATCGGGTTGGTATTGCTTTCGACGGATTTGCCCATACGTGTGTATATTTGTATGTCATTATGTAGTGTGTGCCACGTTTCCTGGCAGCACAGTGCACCTGGCGACCTGTTTTGCGTCATTTGGTATAGCCAC
The DNA here is from genome assembly GCF_048455015.1 of Haemaphysalis longicornis. Lineage (NCBI taxonomy): Eukaryota > Metazoa > Arthropoda > Arachnida > Ixodida > Ixodidae > Haemaphysalis > Haemaphysalis longicornis. The sequence continues at coordinate 63,501,036 of NW_027526385.1, forward strand.
AGGCAGGTTGTGAGTCACTGAAGCAACTGGCCACGACATGCTGAAGAAGGCTTTTGGTTATTTGGTTAGCTTCGGTAGAGGACTACAGACGTTGGTGATGAGCAGAGGGCCGTGCTTAAAGGGACACTGAAGTGATATGTAAACACTGCGGGATTACTAGCGCAAATTGTAGTCCGCAGTCCCCAGGCCATGTTTCGACCACTCTAGGCGCGTTTACGCGATTTTATTTATTAGAAAAACTAATTCGAAAACGATGTCCTCCTCTCTTTACGCTCGCCCATTTTCTGTGGCGTTTTCGTGTGACGTCAGGAGGGGATGAGCTGGCAATTGGCTGCGCCACGGCTGCGCTACTGCACGGCTCCCCGGCCGACAGAGTCAGTCGGCCCAGCGTTTCGTCCGCCGGCCACTGGCGGGTCGTCGCAATCAAGGAGGTTAAAAAAGATTGCTTGGTCGCAATTCGTTCGCTTAGTTGAAACGAAGCCAGGACACGTTTGTGAATGGAAGAATGTGCCTTTCTTTACTTGGTTTGTTTGTACACTGTATCTAGCTCCAAGTCAAGGTCGCTTCACACAAGCGCTGCACATGCGACGCTTCGCTGAATGGTACGCCAGTAGGAAAATATAAGGCCTCTTGAAGGCGGGAGAAGAGTCAGCGAAGTCAATATAGGTACTAAGAAAATAAAATCAACTGATATTTTTACCGTACAGCGTAAAACTAGGGCGCGGGAAGCACTTCTTTGCGCTGGGCGAACAAGCACAGCGGTCAGCAGCACGACTACGCATCTGCGAACGCTTTTCCGTCTACGAAATGCAATTGCTAGACGTGAGCTACTGTGGAAACTCGGGCGACGCTTACTGCACGATCGCAGTACAACAAATAGTCACCTAAGCGGCTTGAAATGCCAAAACTAAATAAAAGTGTAAACCGGTTGTAGAATATATACCCTATATTAGGAAGGCATTCGCGTCCCGCTCCGTGGCCTAGCGGTCTGGGGCGCTGGGAATTCACCGTGAATGTTTTGCGAGTCACGAGTTCGAATCCCCGCGGGTACGTGCTTTTTTTTTGTAAGTTAATTTTTTTGTTTTCCGCCGATGTTTTCTATATTGGGTTCACCTTTTTTGGGGCCGCAACGTTCATGGCTACACGAACTAGTTCACAAAACGCGCGCAGGCTGGCACTGGTGCGCTAGCGAGTTCTCGTTGGCGTGCTGTTGCCATAAGCACCGACTGCTTGCAGGCAGTGGGCACAGACCAGAATGAACAGACCCTTGGCCTGGTACGAACATGCTTTTTACGATACAGGCATGAGGGAGGCAAGCTCCAAATATGGGGGAAAAGCGCATGACATTTGGGCGTCTGCGGGTACGCGGCGGGCGTTCATGCACTGCGTAGGTCTCGGCTAGTGAATGCTACGACTACAAGCCGTCCTGGGAGGCTTATCTTGTGCATTTTACAGCCGACAACATGGCAGAAGTGCGGTACGATGATTACTGAGATATTGAGAATGCCCATCCAACAAAGCCATTGGTTATGTTTTACAGAACCGAAACCGAAACCGAAACTCGTGTGATTGCTAACCTTGGGCATCGTCCAATCACGGCGCCCCTCCTCTCAACGTCACAGCCTTAGTTGGTGCGGCCGCCGCAAACCGCGCATGGTAGTTTTTCTTCTTTCGCGCTTTGTAAAATAATTACCGATTTGTCAACCGGATAAACGATGAAAAGTGTGCTAATTTGAGCCAGTCTACGCAGTGCAAGCAAAAACGGGAGCTTGACAAATTCACTTCAGTGTCCCTTTAAGAGGAATCGAAACAGCTAGGCTATTGGCGGTGTAATTTTCAAGGCCAGCCGTGAGGATGGAGTGTACCGGCGTGGCAATTCAGTGTTTTGCTGAAACATGACATATCCAGGTAGCACAGGATTTAGTCCCGTATCTTGAAGGAGAACGATTTGTGGAAGAGGGGTTGAGACTGAAGACAAATGAGGTAGGCATTATGCTTGGTCTTGAAACCATGAAAGTTCTATTGAAATATGAATATGTGGTCCGCCAGGCTTATTCGGCGCGATGTGATGGTGCTGCAGAACAGGGATAAGCGGACTGCATTTGAGAGATAAAGCTGCTGAACAGAGATTGAATGTGGTACTCTGCTCTTCAAAATGCCTATTCAGATTATTAAAAAGTGGTAAACTTGGTCGATATATTCATAATGTTTTTTTTTTCTGGAAATGACTTGATGCTGATGTATCAAGGAAAGTTTGTGGGTCAGCTTCCGTTGGAGAGAAGACATTGCCGCATCAAACGTCTGGACGTATTTTCAATGCGATGAGAGAGAGAGAAGCGTTGCGGTCCTCTGGTAAAAGGAATACTGCGGTGTACGGTGAGCCCTCCGAAGAGTATTTGATTGCTGGAGTGGAAGCCGGGTGAAGAAAGAGAGAGAGCCAAACTTTTATTCAGCATTTATATGCATGGGAGGAAAGCGCTATTCCTGATTACGGGGTTAGGAGCAGGAGACTGTCGGGAGCTCCTCGCACAAATCGTAGGTAGTTCTCTTGCACCTTCTTGCCACAGCCACCAAACGAAACCCCACCCCACCACAGTTTACATCCACAACCACATCGTCCTTAACGTTTCCTCCCTCCGCTGGCTCTGTCTTACTGTTCAGGCCAAGCGCGACAACGCGACCACTGAACGTATACTTCGACCACACGTTCACCATTGTCTCTGCCGCCTACGAACTATTCATACGGCGTCATGGCATTTTCTATCCTGAACGTTTGTAACTTCTTCCTTCTTTCCTACTCTCTTGCTTTACCTTGTACATCCCCTATTGCAAACTCACTGCTTTCGACAAAACAAATCTGGACCTCCTAATACTATGCATCTGCCGCGTTGTCCGCGTACTACCTTTCAATGCCCCCAGCAGCCGACCATTAGCCTTGGAATTCACAATGCCGTCGATCAAAATATTATGTCTGCCGCACAGTCCAGATAGCCAGGCTGTCGTGCACGCGGCCAGGCCGGGCCCTTCTCACAACAGCCCAGCTGACCTGACTCTTCTGGCCATCTATGACTTCCCTTATTGCCACTCCGCTGTGCCACCTTTTCAATGTACACCCACTTTCGCGAAATATGCACTACTACCACCATGCTGCCCCCCAACGGGCCACAGCGAGACGTATGCAGCCCACATTCACTCCCTCCCAGCTGTCTTTTATGCGTCGACGCGACTAGCTGCAATGATAAGCCGACTCTCCTCACAACCGCCATTTGGTCTGTTTAGATCCTACCCCACCTCCCTGGACGTTCTCATATTGCATATAACATCAGGAACCGCTGTGAAAGAGGTGGCCATCGGCCTCGCCCTAGTACAGTTGCCCACACGTTGAGCCGCCCTTTTGGACTCTCAGTCAACGATTCGGAACTTCTCGACCGGACGCTCTCCCCAATCGTGCTCAACGTCATCTGCCATACAACACTATCGCACCCCGTGGCTCTGCTGTCGACCGAGGTCCACACAGGCACAAAAACCAATGACGTGGCCCACCATACAGCTGAAGCTATAGCACCCGAGTAGGGATTCTTTTGGTTCTATTCACAGCACCCCCCACCTCCGAGACACTCTACATTCGTAGCGGGACATCACCCGCAGGATAAATCCTCCCCCATAACTTTCCCCCACCTAACAGGCCGATCACCACTGTTGAAACTCACACAACCCCTGTCGAACTACCATGCACCGCATAAGCCCCATACTCCACCTTTCGCCTCTCTGCCCTCAACGTCACGCACCAGATACCTGCTATAGCTCTCTCTGCGAGTCTTCACGCACACCATGTACCCCTTTTTTCCTTCCTCTTGAACTAGGAGCAGGCCTTGGAGAGTGTAGCTCCCCTTTGTCAGCGCTCTCAGCCTGCGCCCTGGCGCCGGCTATCAAAAACAAGAAAAATAAAGTCACGAGTGGTACTTTCTTGGTGCGCCAGCCCAGCACGGGCAGTTCATCTGGCTATTTTTCTTGTGTTTGGAGGCCAGCGCCTAGCATTAACCCAACATTAACCGAGTCGGTGGCAAGCATTAACCAAGTGCTGGCCGAGCATTAACAATGATGTTCGCCAGTGGACCCGCTCTTACGTCGCTTGTCAAACCACCAACGTGGCCCGCCACACAGACTCCCACGCAGTCTTTCTTGCCACCAGCTGTGAAGTGAAGTGAAAGAGACTTTAATGATCGCCGGCAACAGGCGTAATGTCTCCACTACGCCCGGACGTAGCCACTCGTCGATCCTGGTGACATTCTACTAAGCAACACTTTCGCTACTCACTGCGGGGGTAGAAACCCTTGTCCCCGAAGGGAGGGCGTCGGCCCGCAGCTTTCTCTCCGGTGCTGCCATTCGAGAGCCGTTAGGACCTGCTGGGCGGCTGAGAGTTGAATGTCCTTGTCGTAACTGCGTATGGCGTCTTGTAACCACGGCGGAAGGTAGGTCCTGGTTGAAGCTTCGTGTGGTCGCACTTCACAATCCCATAATAAATGGGCGGCTGTTGCCCTGGAGTCGTTTTGACCACGTACACCTTGACCCACTTCCTCCCTCTAATGACTTCCGGTACGTTCGGACAATGGTTGACCGCTTCAGTCGTTGGCCCGAAGCCGTGCCCATTTCAGACATCACTGCAGAAACTGTAGTCAAAGCCTTTGTTTCAACATGGCTGTGTCGCTTCGGCTACCCCGGCATTACTACCACGGATGGAGGCAGATTGAATGTACTGTTCTTACATAGCTCACCCGCCTGCTAGGTACTAAAAACTGCCAAACACGGCATACAAATCCTCTGCCAACGACTTGGATGAGTGGATCCATCGCCAGCTCAAGACTAACCTCACTGTGTGCCTGGATCGAGGGCACTGGGTGTATCACCTTTCTGAAGTGCTTCTTGGCCTGCCTGTCGTTCTTCGTCGGGATTTATCTCAGCTGTTTGACGGATGAGCTCGTCTACAGCGCACCACTGCGGGTTCCTGGAGACTAGTTCGTCCATGCGGCCTCCCCGCCCCAGCCGCAGCAGTACCTCGAATGCCTGTACGACTGCATTCAGAAACTGCGCCAGGTCAGTTTCGATCGTATGACCGGATCATCTTTGTGCATCCTGATCTTGCGCCTTCAACCCACGTTTTCCTCAGGCCAGACGCTGTGAAGGTGCGCCTTACACCGTCCCATGATGGACCTTACCGTGTACTTAACATGATACCGAAGTCTGCCACCATCCTGTTTGATGGCCGCGAAGTAGTCGTCTGGTTACGCCGCTTTAAGCAAACCTACCTCAAGGCGCCACTAAACGAACTCCATTCAGAAGTCGCAGGCCTAACCACCGATTTGCATACATCCCCAAACCAACACACACCTGCCTCGCCATCGTGTGCGATGCGACATTCCATCTGGGCGGGGGCCCTGTAGCGCCCCTTCGTGAGAGCTATCAGCTGGCGCCTTGGCGACGGCCATCAAAGAAGAGAATAATAAAGTCACGAGCGGCACGTGCGTGGTGTGCAAGCCATTGGTACAACCAACACCACCACCACTGCACGGGCAGCTCGCTTCTCGAAAGCCTGAACGTTGGTACTTTGTCTCGGGCGCTTCGCTGCGACCTCGGGATTCCCGACACGACATTAGACGTGGATATGCAGTTGGCAATAACCCACTCGGCCACCCAGGTAGCGAAGAACATCGCATCCTGCGCCAGCGAACTTAAAGTATTTCTCCTCCTCCTGCAGGGAAGACAGGGAAGCTTCGAAGGTGCTTCATTTCGTCATTGCATGGAACTATTCTTGCTCGCTAGAATCGGAGTATGAGGTCTATCCTGGCCATTTATTCAGCACAACGTGGGAATTGCGCTAAATGGCGATCCTTGAAGTGTCGCTAATACGCGATCAAAGATAACGTCGCAAGCGATCGTCATGTTGCACGGAACTAAAACCAAAACCGGTTTGAACTCTCCGAAAATAGACCAGAACGACTATATTTGAACCCACGAGGTTGTTTGCAATATTGTACTATTTTTTTCTCAATCAGAAATAATATTGATATACACACAAGTGTATTAGAAGATTAGGATCAGCTACATTCCGGCACGTATGCTTGTTCCCAATATTGCAAGGGTTTTCCTAGATAAGAATATAGTACACACGCAAGTGCGTATGCATAACATCTTTGACATCGTATACTCACATCCCACGAACAACGAGGATCATTTTTATTAAGCTCTCTAAAAATACACCACAACTATATACCGACACACATTCTTTTTCCTAATACATTGCTGACGGTTTTGCTAAAAAATACAATTATAAACACACAAGTGCGGATCCAGATTAGACATCGCCCCGTATCATGTCAAGACGAACAAGCGTTATTTAGCGCCACTGGCGTAGGTTTGGCAGCCGCAAATGTCGCAAAGTTGTTTTTATGCAAGTTTTAACAAATACATACCTCTTTGGCGCTTGGATAAACGATGACAAGTGTGTACTGAAACACAAACAGGAATTTGACAAATTCACTTCAGTTTCCATTTACGGCACTGAGTATCGCTTTCTTGAGATGTTCATATATATCTGGAAAGGTTTTTGACCGTAATGTATGTACTTGAAGGGATAAGACCTCACATGCTTGAGTACGTAGCCTTCTTAGGAATGTCAGCAGTGACCTTACTGACCTGTGCCAATAGCCCTTTGTGATGTTAGGCCCCAAGAAAAAATCATATTTTCAACGTGGCCTAGGACAACAGCAATATGGTATACGTTCAACACCTGCAATGGGCCTTTTGTTTTGCTCTTTGAAGTCGATACAGGTTCAAATTGTCTCATCTAGTTCTCTTACAAGAGCGATTGGGGCATCATGAGGTTACGAAATCTTTTTGATAATACCCGTTCGTACCATTTCTCAAACTACTTTTTTGATGGTTTCGAGTATGGTCAATTTTATAGAACATTGCGAAACGTGAAGGATTTTATTGCATGTCAAAAAGAACGAGTGCTTCTCGAGTTCGCCTACCCAGGTAAACAATAAAAATATGTCTTCGTTCTCTTCAGAAAAGCCGCAAATATTACGTTTATTATGTGTGCGTCTATTATGTGTTAAGATCAGGGGGCGCTTTAACATCGTGAGGGATTCCCTAAGGGGCACAGCCAATGCAGGGATGCAAATTTCGACTACTTGGCTTCCTAGGAACTCAGCTTCTTTCGGAGGCTCGTGGATGGTGGGTGCGGCTGATGCTTGACGCTGAGTCAAGGAGTTTCCTTGTTCATAAGGTTCGAGCATGTTGACGTGAAAGTCTTCATGAGTTCTGTTCACGTTCTTGAGGTAGTCACCATTAATCCTCGCCTGGATCACGTCGAAACCTCTTTCCGCTGCACTATTACTTTTTCGTATGAACTAGTAGACCGAGGACTTCTTAGCCCGCACACGGTTTGCGTCTACGACTTTTCCGGTCCTAGAGTTTCTTGCCTGAGACGCGACTTCTGAAGTGGTTTGCAAGCAATCTTACAGGCCTGCTTCAGACGGCGTCGGAGATCCGTGATATAGCCGTGTGTGATTCACACATCACCGTCCAGTTTGTCATTCGTCCCGAGTTCTTTATGTCTATTGAAGGGCCTGGAACATGGCCGCCATATATACAGGGAAACTCAGGATGAAAATCCCCGAATCGCTTGCGAAATGATTTGGCAGGCGAATGAAAGCGGGACAAGGTATCGATACCTGTACTTTGGAATCACTTGACACATTATCTTCATCGCGTTTTCATTAAGGCTATTTGGCGCCATAGGGGGGAGGTTGGAAGATCTTTGCAGGGGTGATGATAATAGTACTGATTGTGGTGTACTAAATGAGAACCCTAATAATAATGACACAGATCAGATAAAATGCATTTAACTGTAAATCTCTAATAAAGGCTCGGGAAAACATAAACCTTCACTAGGTATGTGGTAGCACCCAGCAGCAGCGATAGTTTTACAAAGTGGTGTTTTCGTACAACGTGTGGTTATAAAACGTCGGGCCAAATAGAAAACAAGAAAACAAGAGCATTGGAGGAATATTTACACTCTAACAAATGTGGGGCGTACTTCGAGAGTGAACACCTTTTCTATTCCTACAGGCGTGGTTTGGTTCCCTCCGCAACCGGCGCGGTATAAGATGCCCAGTTTACTCCAGGAAGGAAGCAGAATAAAACTGCTCGCAAACTCTCTTCGGGCAAGGTGGAGTTCTATGGTGGTTGCATCCTTTCCGCTGGAGAGATTAAAGCTGCAAAGGAACACTCAGCCGTGTTAAAAAAGCAGGAATGGAGTAAGAACTACGTCGAAATTAAGTCGGGGATGTCACCGTTTCCCGAAAGCTGTCGCGCGAGGTCAGTCGCCAGGCGGGGAACCCCACAATACGAAGAAACGAGACAATAAGGAGGGGCCGCGAAGAACGTGCCTTCGACCGGAGAACCCTTTGTTTCCTCCGTACTTCTGTCAAAATTTGGCAGTTGCAGCGTGCACCAGTGGCTACTCCTGATATTTGCGCTGTGAGTACTGTATAGCAAGAAGTTACACGCAACGTTTTTGCAAAAAACGGGCATCATATGCCTCAGGTAAGGGTCTGCAGCAATATGTGAATGTACAGAAGCTGTGATACAAGCGAAAAAAAGTGGCCCGGATTAAAAGTATTTTGACGGGAAGACTCCTCTAGCGAAGACGAACAGCGGTACCTTGGACTATGCGTACTTCGAAGGGAGTGAATGCGACGAATATCAGTGTCAGAATGGTTAAGAATATGTCCGATGTGCTTCGATATCAGGCAGAAATTGGCATTATCTCTGCTCCATTTCGGCATATACCGTGCGTGCGCGCTCTTCGAGATTGTGCTGGGCCACAGTGACATACGGTTTTTCACGACAGTATACCCCTCAAGGTCTTGCTGTACGGATGTGTTTTTAATGATTCAAGATTCGTGAAGGCAGGAAATCAAGCTGAGGATTGAATTTCCATTTAACTTCTTACGTTCTCCATCTTAAATAAAACACGTTGAAGATGTGTGTTTGTCTACTTGTGTTTATTCCTAAGGAATATAACGAGCTAATTTTTGAACCTTTTGATATCGCTGCACATTGAAAATTTTTTATCCAGGAGAATAAACTTGCGTTCACGAACCGATTGAGTTTTATTGACGGAGTCCAATAACACAACGATGCAGTCCGCAGTGCGAAATCAGCTGAATATATTGCCCAATTGAATCTGTCTAAATTTTATAGGAATGCTTACGTTTTATTGAGGAAAGGGGTCTTTGTTTCTTCTTAGCAGCCACTTCGTTTTTTAATTATATGAATATTAAGGTAAAAAAACAGCGTAAGCATTGGCCACACTATTCGCTGGAGACGTCGTCGTCTTCTGCTTGTCCAGCGTAACGGTCCAGCTCGTGAAAGGTAATGCAGTACTGCCAGTGAAGGCTCGAAGAAACAGTTTCCGAACTCTTGCAGTGAGTTCAGCAATGCTGCTTCAAAAGAATACTATTATTCTGAGAAAGCATAAGGTAACCTTCCTCGTGAACGTATAGCAGAACTCTGGTCCGGCGGGGAGTTGTTCGATGCTGTTTCAGAGGTCGCCTGGCAACTGCTCTAGGAATACCTCGACTCCTCCCCACGAGGGTCCGTGGGCTCCCGGATGAAGGGTACGGCTATAGTGGGATACCAGGAGTTACCTGATGCTTGAAACAGGAATTCTATATGGGATATGCATATCAACGCATATGAAGAGTTACCCTGGATGCCTCACTTAGAGTGTAGAGCAATACAAATACAAAACACAGCATGAACCACAAAAAATGAAGGAAGCTCACACTAACGCACAAGACTTGAAGGTGGCGAAGCTGTACGCAACCTTAACGACCATCACGAAGGTTTAAGTCCACGATTGCCGCCGACTTGCTTCTTTTTCGCTGCCGCAACGACCTTTACTCAATCATTGTTGGTATAAGTTGCTATTACGAGTTGCTATGACGTGTCTTTCTCGTTCCGAGCAAGTGTTGCCACGATTACTGCGAACGCTGGAGTTTTTTGTGGCCAATATTGGCCAATCTCCAATAATGGGAATGTTGGCTTGACCAACGGGCGCCAGGTAGGCTGGGCGTTCACCGCTACGCGCGCAGAAACGAGCGCTCGCCATTTTCTTGGTTTTGTTAACTGCGGACGGACACGAAAAATTACAATTTGCAAAGCAGCTTCGCTGTTAAAATGTGAACAAAAATGAAGTATTGCTAAGCTCTTCAGCCCACCCGGCCCCTAAAGAAGGCGTAGCCGCCCTCAGATTACCTCGCGGAGTCATATTGTGAGGTTTTTTATAAAAAGGACACCCTTTTGTTGGGGATACGCAGCGCTGAGGGCGAGGAAGAAGAAATAAATCGTCGTCATCGGATCACGCGCTCGCTGGTGCCTGGAACTAGCTGATCAAACGTTCTTTCGGCTATAGTCGCACAACCGCTTCTCTTGTCTTTTCAGAACCTCATTTAAGTACAAGGCCACCCGGGACACGTATTTGCTGTAATTTACACTGGTGAGGTGCGGAGAACGAGCACCGGATGTCGAGGACCCCTCCTGGCAGCCCGGTACTGCCACCATTTGTTGACCCACCGGTTCACCGGAGTAGACGCCGCTAACTCGGCCTGTCTCCTAAGTACGGCCTCCTTTCCCTGCGTCGCGCCAACACCCTAAGTGCTTCAACCTCAAGTAATGACGCTAAAGTTACCTCTAAGGCACGGCTTCATCAGCCACGCACTTCGGCCCCCTTCCGTGACGACCTGTTTGACGACGCCGAGGACTGGCTTGAGCCGTTTGAGTGCGTCGCATCGCTTAACCAGTGGGACCCTCAGCCAAAACTTAGGAATGTGTACTTCGCGCTCGACGACAGTGCAAGGACGAGGTACGAGACCCGCGAGATGGGCTTGTCGTCATGTGATCCGAAACCGAAACGAGAACTGAAGCTGCGCGCAGTGCGTTCTTGAATTCTGAATCGACAGGCCAAACGAAGCGGTCGCGATGTTTGCGGCGGACACGCACACTTAAGAATGTTACTATTTTAGCAACTTTTTAAACTCCACCCAAATTGCCTTTAGTCCTGACATTCTGTTTGGGACGGTCATTTTGACATCGGGAAAAATTATAAACTACCTGATCGCATTAGAATTAAGTGCCATGCCACCCCAGACAATGCAAAAGCACGGACAAGATGAAATACATCACTTTGACGGCGGCCTTTGACTTTTGCGGGGTCTTAAGATGTATTCCGAAATGTATTGGCGCGTTTTCTTTGTTAAAGAATCTGCCAAAATATGGACAATTGCTTTCCAACGCACAGCCTTGATAAGCCAATTGCACTGAGTGTGAGTTTTGTAGCGACAGGTTTTGTAGCGACAGGCACGCTGGCCTATTGGAGTAAGCGACATTTTCATATGCGAATCTGTATGTCGGGTGTACCCCTATCTTTCCTGAAACCATTACTACCTACCGTAACAAAAACAAGCCAGGTGAACCTACTTTAAGGAACAAAATAAAAGGGGACAGCGGTGCTGCGCAGCATTGTGGCGGCCTCTCGGAGGTATCATTTTATACAAGAACGTAAGCAGCGCACTAACGTTCGCTTGAATACCGGCCCTGGTGAAGTCATTGTAGACGTCATGAAAAACAAGGTTTGGCGGCAGATTCAAAATTTTAACTTACACTGATTAATTTCTCATTGAATAAATCATCGTTCGCTACAGGACAAGCACTGGGGGCACTGTAAAACTATAGGTAAATCTTTCGAAAAAACAAACTTGCATTTTGTCTGCGTGACCCCGTTAGGTTTTGCAGCAGTATTTTTATTCCTGTGTTAACACACATTTTTAACATCTCAATTTCAAGTTGGATTTTTCTTGCCCTGTGGCGCGCTTACCCGTGTGAACAAATCCGGTGATTTGCATAACGTTACAAAATAAGGACCAGTAAGTTTGACAAGCCCATTTGCTTAGTTTTTAAAATTGTATTGTTCAGCCACTTATCGATCCTTCTCAAACGTCAAAGTACAGATGGTCAGCATGGATTTTTACAAGGCTGCTCACTCGAGACTAACCGGACAACGTTTTCGGACTACGCAAGCGTAATTGTTACCAACTGCGGCCAGGTTCATGTGTTGTACTTTTATCTGTAAAAGGTGTTTGACTTGCTAGTTCACGATCTCCTAATTCAAAAGCTGATACGATATGGTGTTTGCAGCAAACTCTGTAGGTTCATTCTGGGCTATTTAAGTTGCGGACCAAACATCGTTTACGAAAGTGGCGTATTGCCTAAACCCTTCCTTTCAAAAACAGGAGTCCCCAAAGGACCACCATGTGTCCACTTTTGTCCAGTGTTTTTAGAACAGCCTTTCTATTTCTACTAGTAAAAGTCAAATGCTCCTTTATGCGGATGACATCAAGCTGTTTTGAGAAGTTGTAACACGTGATGAGTGCGCCTTTTTACTGTCCTAGATTCCTAGTGTGAGTAATCGATGCCTTCCTAACAAGTCATTAATAAATGCTACTAAAAGACAACTGATGAGGTTAACCACGAAATGCTCGCGTGTGTCATACTAGTAAACGTTTGAGCATTGCGTCCTGAGAAGAGCAATGATTGTCGTGACCTATAACGTGTTTTGTCGATTCTGCGCTACGTTTTCATGCATACGTTGAATCGGCTGTTTAATGTAATAATTTATCGTGCTTTAAAGTTTTTGTTTGTATCCTTACTTATTCGGAAACTTCATTTCAGGTCTTCCTTATGTGACAAGTTGAATGCAACCCAGCTGCCAAGATTGAAGATTTTCCGCGCAGTTTTATAAGAATTGTTTATGATTGGCCTTTTGATCACTACTACCAGTATGAATCCCTGCTACCGAAGCTGGCCCGGCGGCAAATCTAGGAGGACACGTTAGGAAGTGACAACCTGCCTATACTATACTAACGCACTAGCGGACCACGTCCACATCGAACTAGCGCTGTGTCCCACGCCAAGACGGCGTACATTACGCGCTGGGAAAAGTGTCGGTGCATTTTAATGAAAAATCAACCAGCCGCCGGGATTCGAAATCTCACAGAAAAGCTGTGCATGGATAAAGAACAATCTACCAAGAAATTGCGCGTCTGTCTTGATCACCCTGAGCCATACAGACACTTGGTGACGCTGTGGAACCGCCGGTTACAAACTTTTGGTCAGTATAAAAGTGTGGTCATGCGCCACGTCTCAAGCGACGCCTCCTCGAGCTGCAGAAGAAAATCGAGAGTCACACTAACGCACTAGACGTCGAGCGTTAGATGGATGTGTGCGAGACCATAAATGGGCACACACACACTTCGAAAGTCTGGGCTTTTATCCGATCCCTTCTTTTGGACAGCGCAAAAAAAATTGGGCAGCACGGGTCGCATTTCGCAAAGGTGTGAGCCTAGACGAGCTCGCCGAAGAGGCTGCCACCCCCTTTTTCACTCAGACGACTCATCCTTCTGCACCTACAATCGAGAGGATACGTCTGCCGATGAGGAGGCTTACAACGTCCCCTTCACAATGACAAGCATAGCTCTACTGAGGCTTGTGTACCTCAAAAGCCGCATGATCCGGCACAAAAGGTGTCTATTTGTGATCCAATGGCCTGTAGGGAAAATGATGGAACTACCCAAAGAGTCATAAGAAATGGCTCCCCTCAGAAGTTCTATAAACAAGCTAATCGCTCCGTATCGTGTTCTCTGCAGTAGATAAGAAAATGTCCTATGTTACCGGTTACACAACACGTCGATAAGGTTCAGCTTATCAATCCAGCCCAATGTCCTCGCTGAGTTGTTCCGGATACGGAACAGTAAGGACACATCTGTCATCTTCATTCCTTTGGTAACAAAAGGTTGATGTTGTGGTCACCAAAGACATCGAAAGTGTTCTTTATTGGTGGTTTTTAAAATTCGCCGTTCGTCTCGACCCACTTTCAGAAAACGAGTACAAGATGTCGCTTTACGGGCCAACTTGTCCACGGCATCGCATTCAAGCACTCCTCCATGGGAAAGATCCTACAGGAAGCGAACGCTAAGTCCGTTTGTTTAGCAACACAATAGTTGAAAATGTAAGGTTGTAAGGGTTTCGGTACGGGAGCTCCCTACGCTCCCTATCTGCTAAAGGAGATAGGGAACGTTGGAAAGTTGTATCTGCGGGAAATCTAAGCACAAAGAGTGGTAGGGCTGACTTGGAATTCGTTAGAATTACCGCATGCCGCCCCCGAAGCGATTTGATCTTTCTCAAGGCCGCCTCATCGCTATGCATTCCGCCATTGTTGATGACGTCAGATGGTCAATGCGATCCTCCCAGGAAAGGCCCCGTCCGTGCCAGGAATCACAAACGCCGCTGCTCTGATATTGAATACTCCGTTGACAGGCCCGCCGATAAACACGTGAACAGAATTACCGTACAACCGGTCTACGTGCTCCAGGGCTGCTAACATTCTTGCTTCAACCACTGGTGTACATCTCTTCCACTCCAAACTCTCGAAAGACCACACTTCAAAGACACTCCAAACTGTCGAAAGACCAGGGCGGTTCCGAGTGATCTTGATTCTTCCGCAATTGCGGGTAAAAAAACGCTGGAGTGTTGAGTGCCAAGCGCATGGGAAATTCCACACTTAAGTGGAGACGCCTGAGCAATGCCTTTCGGGCATCAGGCTCTCCCAGCCGGAAGTGCTGCAAAGCTGCTGAGACGCCATCAAGCGTAGCGGAAGAAAAAGGGACGCTTCAAGGACTTTTTGTTGGCCGCCCCCTGGGGAACTGCCAGAGATATCTTAACGCCTTGTCCGTGCAGTGCTTTCAGACGAGCGTACTGGGACCCTGAGGGACACAAAACAGGTAGTGGGTAAAGAACCCGTCTCAAGATGAGCGCCGCGTGAAACCGAAGCATAGATGTATATGCAGTATATGTTCGCCCGTGAAAGACCTTGTGGTAGAAATTACCAAACGCGACAACCCGACCGCGTGTTAGCAAGTTCAGCAGCTATGTAAAGCAATGATATTTGTGTTCTTCTAAACATGACAGCTTTACTGCATCACAGAGTAGGGCGAAGCACTCACAGAGATCTTATGAAACACCCAGTTTTTTAACGGGTACATTGCACTCTGTTCAATTACATTCAGCCTTGGCCAGGACAACATAAAATCAAGCACCCCTCCTTCTAACGACGACGATGTTTGAACGTGAAGCTTTCTCGTGACGGGTTATTTGGTAGGGCAATCCCACACACTGCAAGGTAATCACTTTTCGTGACCACTTTGTTTCCAATACCCGCATGAATACCCCCGTTTTCACGGTGCTTTGTCTTATGGGGGGCGTAATTAACTCCCGTAACGAAAACCTTGCATCATTACCTTTTCAACTTTTGTATTGCTAAACAAACCAACGAGTCACTCCACTGATGCCGTGAAGACATGCGCTGCTCACAGATGGTGTTTTTCCAGGCCCCAATGCTATCGACCAGTCATTCCTGGCTGCCTAGATTTTTTCCGGGTAACTTATGTCACCCACCGCCGCTTATTCCGATCCTGATTGAATCTCCGCCGTGCTTGGATGACACCGTTTTTAGTGCTTTGCAAAAGGATTTGGGAATACGTTCGCTGGTAACACAAGCGGAGCAAAGCAGAAATTGGAGCCAGCCTACAACATCATTAAGCACAACACACTACAAGCCGGCGCTGCTTAGAAATTCTGTTTAATAAGGTCAATTACTTGAACCATGCCACGTGTGCGAAAAGTAGCAGTTACTGTGTTGTGGTCTAGTGCCCATTAGAGCTATCTAGTGTTTAGAAACTGACGTTGGCATAATAATTGCGTGCATCTTCTCTTCGCCATCTTAATTGGTTGATGGTGGAGTTTTAATGGCGCAAGGCCAACTAGGGCAAAGAGCACCAGCACCATCATTATATCCAAGATGACGACGTAAACACTTAAATTGTTCAACAAGAACACACTTAAAACCAAAGGCAATCAGGATGGCTGGTGTATAAGGCCAGGTGTGGATTCTGCGTGGTAGGAAATAACGTCCGAAAAAACTACGCGTGGTAGGAAATGACGTGTAAAATTTGCCATCGCTAAGAAACGTAAAAGTGGGTTGTAGAGGAATCATGGAATCATCCGCTAAAAACAATGCTGGGTGTTGTAGAATGTAGTGGCTGGTTGTTGTTTTCGGTATCCTAACCTCCTTTAATTACTTCAAGTATGCCGAAGCCCAAGCCCGTGGCACAAGAAAACAAATTTTGTATTACACCAAATAAAATTACGACGAAAGCAACTCCGAACTACAACAGTTTTTTTTGTAAAGTGTTGCTACCTACATCCTGTTGTCGATCCGTAAATTAAAACTAGCCATTCTACAGGGATAAGCTATGCGCGCTCGGAGACCGATACGTTCTCCAAGAGTCTTTAAATAACGATAAATTAAGCTCCTGGTTCAACAGGCGTCTGCGCATACAAAGTTATGCGCGCCAATCCATCCTGTGAAGGTGGTTGGAAAGCGAAGCTGTAAACGACCTCCAGAACAATTACCCATGCTACGTCACTTGAATTCACACGGGTGGCTCTACGTAGAGTGAAACCATGGGAAATTAGAAGCACTTCACCAGACGCTTTATTACTTCAAAGAGATATTCTTTGCTGTGGTTAAATCAATGCATTATTCATGAACGGTGGTTAGTTGAGTTGTATTGGTGAAGCACATGAGTGAAAACTTTTTTTTATAAAATTAAAGGGAGCTCAAACCTGGTGTTCGACGATCTCGCTTCTCCCCCATCTCTGCCGCTACCGAAGGAGGCGACGGATCGGCGGCAGAGACTGAGAAGTGCGATGTCTTGCGTTGAAGTGAGCTTCCTCGAATTTTTATAACTCCTACGGTAAGCGCAAGGCGCGCACACGGCTGCTACACGTGCCTTGTAGCGCACAGTGGCCCGAGAGGTCGCGTGACGCTATCACGTGGCATTCAGCGAGAACGCAGGGGGTAAACCCGCAGATGTTCTCGGTTCGTACACGTTTGCCTCTCCCGTGCCTCCACCCCCCTTCCCCACACACACACACACACTGGGCTCGTAGCTGAATCGGTGAGACAACGGGATCTCGCTTCGTAATTCTATTCGTACCAAGTTCGATTCCTGGGGCGCTATTCCACAAGGCCCGAGTTCCACCTACTGCCGAGTTTCCAGCTGCTTGGGTTAGGAAAGTAGTGATAGTGTAGCATTCGATACACCTGGAGCGAAACCACCGGAACGACGCGCAGTACACCTGGCATTTTGAGCGCGCTGTATTGTGGCCGCTTACGTTAATAAAGTATGGCTTGTGCTATCTTCCGCATGCAGCAAAATATGAAATCGATATGCAATGCTCATTATCTAGTATAAACTACATAACCCCACTGCTACTTTGAAATCTCCAGCCTGGCTGTTGGCCAAGCCCAGCGCGGGGCGGTACGTTTTTCTCGGGGTTCCGTTCTTCCACTGAATTATTTTTGCTACTTGGCTTGAGGGCAGTCGCAGTGCAGCTTTGCGCAAGCACAAACCAAGTAATCAAAGGGTTCCACTGTAGCGAACGGAACGCGCCCTGCTGCCGCCCATCAAATATGGCTCTTATTTACGGCTTGCTTGAGAGTGCACGGCGGGCGCTTATTAGAAATTGTCCCGTGTCAAGAGCGTGTTTGAGCATTGGCGAATGCGTTTTAGACGTTGAAGTTGGTCATTTGTCATCAGCTGTGCTTACACGGTGTATGAAGAAGGCTCCCGTGGGAAAATCATGTCGTCTTGGCCTCTCCTATCGGCTTGTACACTAGTGAACTCCAATTCGGACCTAACACCCCCGCGACTGTGGCACCATTGGCTGGCGGTGGCCTCGGGACTTCATTTTTGTTTTGAGCTAAGTTCTTGTCGCTGTTAGCGGGCATCAGATGACGACTTCGCGGCTAAACCGCGACGCCCACACAAAGTGGACGCAATGGGTGGGTGTGGCTTCGGTTGTTACGCCACGCCCACGA
Organism: Haemaphysalis longicornis; assembly: GCF_048455015.1. Classification (NCBI taxonomy): domain Eukaryota; kingdom Metazoa; phylum Arthropoda; class Arachnida; order Ixodida; family Ixodidae; genus Haemaphysalis; species Haemaphysalis longicornis. The sequence goes on from NW_027526385.1 coordinate 63,519,103, forward strand.
AAGAGCTGGGTGTATTTAACTGACATTAGAACTCGGAGGAAACTCGGGCATGAGTTCCACGGCTGAGTTGAACTCGGAACGCTCGTGGTGGCCGCTGCTACTGCGTGGTTTATTTCTATGGTCGCCGTAGCAGGCATATTTCTACCCCGACAGTTCTTTTTAACGAGAGGGAATATCTAGTTCGTTTTGATCTCTCGAAAAGTGCTGCGCGTTGGTTGTGCAGTCGTCTGGTGACATACCCCCGTTTGCGATGACTTATAGGCGGCTTTCTCTCTATGACCGTCTAGGAGAAAGTGTAGTGTGCGCTGCGGTTTTACGCGGCGGGCACCTTCTACAGAAGCGTTGATGGCGACTGCGCCATCGACCGCCACCAGTCGACCGTTAACCGGTGTGCGTGCAATACCATCAGTGGAAACGTATTTCCCACACATCGCGTTAATTTTAGGTGGTTTGGCGGACATGGCTACCACACGTTCCTACCGGGCATCTATCGGTCCGCAGCCGGAGCGTGCGCTTCAGTTATCGTCCGCTCCCGAAACAGTTTCGAACGAGAGGTTGCATGACCGTGCGTTCAGTTTATCATGTGAAGGCGGACGCTGCTGCATTCATAGCGCATAACAAACGTGGAACACAAGTACCTGTACCATTTTCTCAGAAAGATGCTTCAGCACTTGCATCCAGTGTGGCATTGAGCATGCAGCGTTCGATTTGGACAGACGCATCACATCATTACGCACCCCTACACTCTATCGACCCGCACTGTAACTTTAGCATGCCACCTGGAATATCGAAGCATGATGAAGCAGTACTCCACCGCATGCGGTTGAACATCGCCTACACGCGATACTACTTCTACAAAATCAATCAGTCCACCTCGCCTCTGTGCCCACAGTGTGGTGTCTGTGAAGATCTGCAACACCTCATTTGTGACTGTGCGCGATTTAGTACGCAAAGAGTGTGCCTTGCAGTGTCTCTGGGCCGGCCGCTCTCCGTAGGGCTAGAACTGAGAGACGTATTGGGTCCCTGGAATTCTTCCAAACGTGCCTTTCGTGCCACAAAAGCTTTACTGGCCTATCTAAAAGCCACAAGCCTTGATCAGACTTTGTAAATAGTTCAAATCATGTGTTCCTCTTCATCATTATAATCATCATCGTCACAGCATTCATCTGGCGTAGCAAGCCAGGCGGTTTAGCTCGACTGACATCGCCTGACTCATTAAAGATTGTTATCTCTCTCTCTCTCATCAGCGCGGCAGTCAGTCTCCCTCCAGGAGTTGCGGGACGCGCATTTCATGGGAAAACGTTGCTGGCAGGATAGCTTATACGTATTACATACACTGTCAAGGAGTCAGTCGACGCACCGATAGCCAGTTGAGGTGGTTTATTCGCACGGGTCAAGCCGATAAGAACTCGGGTCCGAGCGTTGCGATACCCCAGCCCGTTTCTCGCGAATGCACATTATGGGCTTCGTCTTCTTCCCCGGGCACGTCTTTGGGGCATTACCCCGCGTCTGGATTGGGCATAATCCTACCATCCTCTTCCGCATGGCCATGCTGGTATGGTGCATACCCTGATAGCTTGATGGCCTCTGGCATATGTTCGTTATCCTCGCTACTATACAATCAACGGCGCGTGCCTATTGCCAGAGGCGGTCTTTACACATTTGAACGGGTTTTGGTCAGCATCACCGTCGTATGGCAGGAAGCCGAGCATGGAAACGAGTAAAGGGAAGAGCTAAGAATTAAAGTAACCGCGTAACGCCAGAGGGAGGGTAAGCGGGAGTGGAAATGGCACGAAGGAAGATAGGGCTGTGAGGTGATTGAAAAAAAAAACGACTGTGGAGGGCTTCTTCGAAAAATAGCGGTGAAGAGCAGATTGAAATAAAGCAAACAAATTTAAAAAGTTGTTGTCCTTCTTGCTACTCCTTCCTTCGTCATACATGGCCTCTTGGGGGATTGGCCCGCAATTGGGAGCTTTGAGAAACTAACGTGTCCGGTTCGTAAAATTCATAACCCTGTGAATTTGAAAAGTAACAGTTGTAGAATAGTGTGTGCAGCGTGAAGCCTGAGCATGATGTCACGGCAGTAGGACAGGTGCACACCAACCTCGTAGAACCCCGATTCTGGGGAGGCTGTGTCGTGTTCCAGTCTGCTTGCAAACTAAGATGAAGAAATGGAAGAGAATGAACTGACGCGAACACGTAATAGCAGAAAAGAAGCCATTTGAATTATTCCGTGACAGAAGACAAAGAAACAAAAGCCAGGAAAAATGCGCAAATACCATGTATTAGAAACGAAGTTGCTAATATGTATCGCCAGGCTTTCGCCTTAAAAGCACGTAGGCAGTCTGGACTGCACCGAGGAAATTTTGTGTCAAAAAGCGGAGGGTGTCGATAACGTACGTTTTGCGAACAGCAACTGTTTTGAATGTGGCGCGCTTCTATCACCCGTTTTCTTCTTTTGCCAGTCGACCATAGTCACGTGATTGCTCTGTCTGCCACTGACTGCACAAACTACTTTTTAGGACCACAAATTTCAAACAAAAAGCCCATATGAATCCCTGGAATAAAAAATAAAATGAACTTTGTAGCGAAACACCGATTAATAAAGTAAACGCACAATAAAACAAAGCAGTTTGATTTGCTTTCCCCCCGTATACCCACCAGTGCAGCGGTGAAATGAGAGAACGCACTGAAATATGCGCCACGCCCTAGTAGCGCATACTTGGAGCGCGCTGCCCTGCACCGATTACGTCCCCTCAATAATCAGACAATAGCATGAATCGCATTTGTAAAGCGTTTTAACCCTACCCCGAAATATTATCATGATCTTATTATTATCACCCCAGCACCGCCTTGCCCGAGTTTCGGTCAAACTCGGGCCTTTTGGAATAGCACAGTTAAACGCATCGGCATGACGCCCCCAGAGATTAGTGAGTTTCAGCATAGCGGGTAGCGTCCTCAACGCTACGGCGGCGGGTACCGGTACCCAACTGGGCAGGTGTGCATTCATTGCGGTAGGTGGGATTAGTTCCGCGTTCTGGCCCTTGTCATGCCCCCGCATTCGCTCCGCTGAGGGTCAACCTCCTGGCCCTCCCCCGCGCGAATACGCTGTCGGGTACCGGTAACCCCCCGCCGTAGCGTGCGCCTCCGTTAGCCTCATGCTAAAACAGATGTGCAGCGTGACCGGCGGCACAATATTGTTACGGGGAAAATGGTATGTTGCAGGGGTAATTAAATATGCCACACGGTGGGGAACACAGCAGCACAGAGTCTCAAGTGGGTGCAGCCAGACAGCGAGATGTTTCGCCCTCTTCCTCCCCGTCGGTCAACCGTCCACCACACCAGCTGTCCTGGCTGGGGCCAATCCCTCGGTGTCCATATTCCTTCCAACGGTGCATATCCATCCCGTGACATAACCCCCCCCCCCTCCGGTAGAAGCGCCGTCTCGGTGCTCATGAGCCTGGTGCGAAAATTTGGCTGTACGGCTTGAGACGGGAGACATGCACGACGTCTGTAAGGCTGTGGCGCAATGTGCCAGGTTTAACTGGGGTGAATTCGTATGGTATGGAGGTAACTTCACGGAGTATACGATAAGGCCCAGAATACCGGGACAAGAGCTTTTCACAAAGTCCCACACGGCGTGAGGGCGACCAAAGAAGTACTAGTGACCCCGGTGCAAAGTGCCGATCATAATGCCGGCTCTCATAATGTGTCTTCTTGGACTGTTGGGATGAGCAGAGGGGATACGAGCAACTTGGCGGGCGTGATCAGCGCAAGCTATGGCGGTGCGGGCATAGTCGGACGTGTGTACAGTAGACGGCAAGACTGTGTCCAGTGGCAATGCTGGTTCGCGGCCGAAGAGCAGATAGAAGGGGGAGTAGCCAGCAGTGTCGTGAAGCGACGAATTGTAGGCAAAAGTAATGTAGGGCAAAGCCACGACATCCCAGTCGCGGTGGTCTGCGGAGACGTACATAGACAGCATGTCGGTAATTGTTCGGTTAAGTCTTTCCGTCAGGCCATTAGTTTGAGGATGGTAGGCAGTGGTGATCTTGTGATGGGTCGAGCAGGAGCGAAGGAGGTCGGCAATAACTTGCGATAGAAAGTAACGGCCACGATCTGTAAGGAGCTGTCGAGGGGCCCCTTGAAGAAGGATAATGTCACGAAGCAGAAAATTGGCAACGTCAGTAGCGCAGCTCGTAGGAAGGCCCCGTCTTATTGCATAACGCGTGGCATAGTCGGTGCCGACGGCTATCCATTTATTGCCGGATGTGGACTGGGGAAATAGACCGAGCAAGTATAATCCAACTCGGAAGAATGGTTCGCTTGGTATGTCCAATGGTTGAAAAAGCCCAGCTGGAGGAAAATAGGGAGTTTTCCGTGCTTCGCAGAGGTCGCAGGAGCGCACATACTGCCGGACAGATCGGTAAACGCCAGGCCGGAAGAAGCGGCGTCTGATGCGATCGTAGGAGCGGGAAACACTGAGGTGGCCAGCAGTTGGTAGGTCATGAAGCTGTTGGAGAACGTCCAGGCGAAGGTGCTCAGGAATGGAAGTAATAATTCAGAGCCGTCAGGACGAAGGTTTCAACGATACAGAATTCCGTCTTTCAGTTCGAACATGCGAACTGAAGGCGTCGAAGGTGTAGCATTAAGGCTCTCGATAATGGAGCGCAGGCGAGGATCCCGTCGTTGTTCGTCGCCGATCTTAATGAGGGTCGAAAGAGACATTATGGCGGGCGCAGCAGCAGGAGCTGGGTCAAGTGGATCTACTGGGTACCGCGATAAGCAGTCAGCATCCTGATGCAGGCGGCCAGACTTGAATATGACAGAATAGGAGAACTCCTGAAGGCGCAAAGCCCAGCGACCCAGGCGTCCCGTTGGGTCTTTGCGCGAAGACAACCAGCAGAGATCGTGGTGGTCAGTGATTACTGAGAAGTTGCGGCCATACAAGTAGGGACGAAACTTAGCCATGGCCCAAACTAGAGCGAGGCATTCTCTCTCAGTGATAGAGTAATTGCGTTCAGATGGTGAAAGAAGGTGACTCGCGTATGCAATGACGCGGTCGCATCCGGCTTGTCTTTGGCTGAGAATGGCTCCAATGCCATGCCCACTGGCGTCAGTGCGGACCTCGGTGGGAGCGGTGACGTCGAAGTGGGCTAACACCGGCGCAGATGTCAGCCGGGAGATTAATGCGTCAAATGCCGCAGCTTGCTCACGGGCCCACAAAAACGTGGCTTCCGTCTTCAGTAGATCAGTGAGAGGGTTGGCGATGTTAGCAAAGCCTTTTATGAACCTACTGAAGTAGAAACAAAGGCCAACAAAGTGCGAACGTCGGCCGTAAAGCGAGGCACAGGAAACTGTTTCATGGCTTTAACTTTATCAGGGTCAGGCTGAACACCTAGTGCGTCAACAAGATGCCCTAGAATGTTTATGGGGTGCTGGCCGAAGTGACTTTTGGCAGAGTTTAACTGAAGGCCTGCTTGGCGGAAAAGCGCGAGTATATCAGACAGGTGGGTAAGATGGGAAGCAAATAATGGCGAAAAGACTATAGCGTCGTCCAGGTAGCATTACCACGTGGACCATTTGAATCCTCGAAAAAGATAGTCCATCATTCGCTCGAATGTTTCAGGCGCATTGCATAAACCGAAAGGCATTACCTTGAACTGCTAAAGGCCATCAGGGGTGACAAAAGCGTTTTTTTTCTTTTCCAAGTAATCTACAGAAATCTGCCTATAACTGGAACGGAGGTCAATGCAAGAAAAGTATTGGGAACCATGGAGATAGTCAAGGGCCTCGCCGATGCGGGGCAGGGGATATACATCCTTCTTCGTGATTTTGTTGAGGTGGCGGTAGTCGACGCAAAAGCGCCAAGTGCCGTCATTTTCTTCACTAACACCACTGGTGAGGCCCATGGACATCAGGATGGTTCCATTCTGTCCTTTTTCAACATTTTATCTACTTCGCATTGGATGATGGCGCGCTCGGCATGCGACACGCGGTATGGTCGTCCGTTGATGAGACTAGAGTCACCAATGTCGATACGGTGCTTTACAGCCGTCATTCGTCCCAAAAGACGATCGGGGAAGTCAAAAATGTCGGAGTAAGAAAGCAGCAGGCGGCGACGATCATGGGCTTGCTCTTGTGAAAGGTCCAGCTTCAGCATTGTCAGCACCTTGTCAGTGGACGCAGGGGAAGCTGGATGAGTAAAGTCACAGTCAGGGGAAGTGGTGGCCAAAGCTGAGACTTCGTAGTCGTGTAAGGGGCACACTGACGTAAGCGAGATTCCTTTAGGTAAGACTTGTGCGTAAAAACCGAAGTTTAGGATAGGTAGAGACAGTCTGCTGCCAGTGATGGAGGCAACTGAGTGAGGCAGCGTTACATTTCGCGTCAGCTGAACGTCAGTCATTGGAGTATTAACATACTCGCCATCACCCACAGGGCCGGGGCCCGGGCTGCCAACAAAACATACATGATGGCCTGACGCAGGAGACGGATGTGCGTTGTTGAACACAAGCGGATCGGGTGAATGTCATCGGCCACCGGCGCACTAGGTAGCTCCAGACTCAGAAATCCTGTGGCACAGTCTATGAGCGCTGAATGGTCAGCTAAGAAGTCAAGGCCTAAGATCACCTCATGTGCGCAGTTTTCTAATACGGCAAACAAAACAGGTACAGTACGGCCAGCAATCGTAACACGAGCAGTAAACATTCCAGCTATTATGGGCGTTCCACCATCAGCTAGTCGGACATTAGATAGGGCAGGCGTCAGGACCTTATTTATTTATTTATTTATTTATTATACCCTCAAGGCCATGGGCATTGAAGAGGGGAGTGGGTATAACAAGATGTACAAATCATAAAAGCAGTGCATGTGTTCAAATACAAAACCAGATTATCCTGATTATACAATGCTAGCTAATGCTAGATGAAACAGATGATTATCGCGTATGGATACAATATCGGCGGGAAGGTGGTTCCAGTCTCGGGATGTTTTGGGAATGAAAGACTCAGCAAAATATTTTGTGTTAGATGAATCAACTCCAACTTTATGATTATGGTCAATTCGACGTGATATGTACTGAGGCTGTGAAAGCAGTTCAGCATGGAGAGAAGATCGTTCTTACCGTAAATCACCCGTGGCATTGCCCACTCCCGCATGTAAATGAATGACAACGCTTTTATACAGTACATTGCCGCGAACCATGTATGGGTTTGTTTATTTATTGTTTGTTTTTACTGCCGGGCCACGCCCGGCTGTGTTATCTGTGTTCCAAAGGAAGCGCATCTTACATTCTTTACTTTTATGCCGCACGGGCTATCACATTCAGATAAGCAGACTGTTGCGCCCTAACACCACTAGCCCAGAATAATCTTCTGTGGTCTACAATGTTCTGGATGTGAATTGACGGTTCCAGAAAGACTTGTGCCGAAAGATAAAAGCCTGCAGAGCAGACGTCACTGCATTCGATTCGACGACACTCGCCTGTGCAAGTCACTTTGTTGACCGCTGCTTCGCCGCCTCTGTATTCTTTTGACTTGTTAGGGGAGCACAAGTTCGCTCCAATAAACTTGTTTCTCCTTCAAGATAACTGCGTCGTCCTTGGCTTCGTGACATCTGGTGGAGGGGCGGGGTACTAAGCCCTTATGCTCTCTACGACATCTGGAAGCCGCCAAGCCAGTCCAACCAGAGAAAGCCGCCGACTGCAAGGATTGCTGCCCGTGTTCGGTCTTCTGCCAGAAGGGCCCAAGAGAAGGAACGCTGCAACCAACACCATGGTGCAAGAAACAATCTCGCTAATCGTCCTGCAGCAGCCCCGAGAACCGCCATCGTTCCGGGGAGCCCCCGCTGAATACCCCGAAGAATGGTTGGAGAAGCGGGAGCACGTCCGCATCTTCAAAAGGTGGGACGATGAAGAAATTTTCCGGTATGTCTTCTTTTACTTAGAAGATGCTGCTCGAACTTGGTTCAAGAACCATAAGAGCTCTTTGACCGACTGGATTTAATTCAAAAGGGAGTTCCTTAAGACCTTCACTACCATGGTGAGAAAAGAGCGAGCTGCGCTTTTGCTTGAAACTCCAACGCAGTACGCCAACGAAGGGGTCGTGATCTTCGATGAGCAGATGAAGCGACTTTTTCGCCGTGCGGACCCCGAAATGACCGAAGAAAAGAAACTCAGGTTTCTAATGCGAGGAGTGAAGCAAGAGCTTTTTGCTTGCCTAGTCCGCAACCCGCCGAATACGGTGGCGGAATTCGCGTCTGATGCGGCCGCTATGGAGAAGACGCTAGAAATTCGAACGAGGCAGTACGACCGCCCTGTCAACGCACTGTCCTCGGAGACCACCAGTGCCGCAACTGTAAGCTCCGACATTGCGCGAGACTATCCGAGCAGTGGTCAAGGAAGAGCTTCAGAAGCGTTTCCCAACGACGCCGCAACCTCCAGTGGGTTCCCTCACTGACGTCATCCGAGAAGAGTTTCAACAGGCACTGGGGACTTCTACGCCTTCAGAAGCGCCCCGTCAGCCCCAAGCGATGACCTACTCTGCAGTTCTTCGTCAACCCCACCCTGCTCCAACCCGTCGTCAAGACGCCGAGCCATACCGCCGTCCAATGCCGCCCGCCCGACGCCCTGTGGACCGATACCAGACGCCAAGGAAGACCGACGTGTGGCGAACGCCCGATATTCGCCCGCTGTGCTACCTTTGCGGAGAGGCCGACCACATCAAGATGAAGTACTACTGGCCCCGCCTTGCATCCGACGTCATCCACTACGTCCGGAGCTGCCGTGACGGCCAGCGACGAAAAACGCCACCGACGAGACCCGCCGGACTTCTGCAGCCGATCGGCGTCCCATCTAGGCCCTTCCAACAGATTGGAATGGACCTTGTGGGCCCGTTCCCTACATCCCTATCCGAGAACAAGTGGATTGTTGTAGCGGACAGACTACATGACGAGCTACGCAGAGACCGCCGCTCTTCCGAGGGGGACTGCACAAGAAGTAACAAAGTTCTTCATAAGCAAAGTTGTGCTGCGACATGGAGCCCCGAAAGTCCTAATCATGGACAGCGGAACGGCCTTTACTGCGGAGCTGATGCAAGGAATATTACGCTACAGCAACACGGATCACCGAAGAACGACGGCGTACCACCCCCAAACGAACGGACTAAGGGAACGCCTCAACAAGACAATCGCGGATATGCTGTCAATGTATGTCGACGTTGAACATAAGACTTGGGACGAAGTGCTACCGTATGTCACCTTCGCGTACAACACGGCTATCCAGGAAACTACGCAGATGACGACGCCGTTCGAGCTTGTCTACGGCCGACTACGATGCTCTACGCCATGCTTTCGCACGTAGAAGGCGACGACCTCAACGCCGACGTCCAAGGATACCTTCAGCGTGCGGTGGAGGCCCGCCAGCTGGCTCGAGTTCGTACAACGGACCAGCAGCTGGTGGATGCCGGGCGCTACAACCTCCGACGCCGAGACACCGAGTACCACCTTGGGGTTCGTGTGTGGGTTTGGACTCCCATCCACCGACGCGGACTAAGTAAGAAGCTTCTGCGACGGTATTTCGGACCCTACCAGATTGTACGACATGTCAGCCAACTTACCTACGAAGTGATCCCCGATGGTGATTCCGGAACATCACGACGACGCACGCGGCCCGAAGTCGTCCACGTGGTTCGCTTGAAACGTTACTATGCAAGATGACGGACTTTTTTGTTGTTCGTTCGGACTGTCTTTTATTTTGAGAATCGGGCTGATGCACTCTTAAAGGGGGGTTAATGCCGCGAACCATGTATGGGTTTGTTTATTTATTGTTTGTTTTTACTGCCGGGCCACGCCCGGCTGTGTTATCTGCGTTCCAAACGAAACGCGTCTTACATTTTTTACTTTTATGCCGCACGGGCTATCACATTCAGATAAGCAGACTGTTTCGTCCAAACGTCGCTAGCCCAGAATAATCTTGTGTGATCTACAATGTTCTGAATGTGAATCGACGGTTCCAGAAACACTTGTGCCCAAAGATAAAAGCCTACAGAGCAGACGCCGCGGCATTCGATTCGACGGCACTCGCCTGTGCAAGTCACTTTGTTGACCGCTGCTTCGCAGCCTCTGTATTCTTTTGAGTTGTTAGGGGAGCACAAGTTCGCTCCAATAAACTTGCTTCTCCTTCAAGACAACTGCGTCGTCGTTGGCTTCGTGACAATATACAATTCTAATCCAATCCAATGCAATTCAGTTCAATGCAATCCAATTCAATCCGCAATGCTCCTCGCGCATGCGCAACAGTGTGTACACGGACGCTGAGGGACAGCGATGGACAAAGCGAGATCCTAAGGTGCTTCGCCCCTAAAAACGCAGCCGAGACTAGCGGTAGTGCCTCCTTTGACCTTTCTTTGCAGGAGCGCAGCTTTGTGATAAAAGCCTGCCTGTCGACAGCCTACTAGTACGTAGCGCGGGCGGCGCGGGAACCACAACATGTACTAAGGAAACTGGGAACCATGCTGGCTTCCTTATTAGAGGGTGGGAAACCTGAAAAAGTGGCCCGCACTTGCTTGCGACTTCTAAGCAGCACGGGTAGTTTCAGTATCCCTGTTTATATGCTATGAGTAGTCTTCTCGCAATGAGGAACTTGTTCAACCTGGCGCGTGATGAGGAATACCCGGGGCGAAAGCTCTTTAAGTTCTTCCTTGGCACGGACCCAGCGTTATTTTTTGATGGTGTGCGGGTAGGACCCTCAGCCGAGCAGCCACCCCCTTTTTATAATTACGTCATGAAGTCGTTCCGAAATTTCAGAACCCAACTCCCTGATGTGGACGTCCTTAACACACCGCCGAGTAGAATATGCGAAACCCTGGGAGTGACGCAGCTCACTGAGGACCAGGTCTGAAACAGCAGGGCGGTACAGTGGAAGCAGATTATGGTCCCATCTTTTCCGGCTGACGTCAGATATTTCAGCTGGCAACATGGCTGGGGGGTCCTACCCAAGGCGGACGGCATCGCAGCATGGGGTGTGACACCCTCCGACAGGTGCCCACAGTGCGGGCTGCCAGAAACCCTGCAGCATGCGATCTTCGATGGCCGGTTTGCAAAGACGTACTGGAAGTTAGCACGGATGTTTGGACACAAACTCAACGCACCTCATAAAGTCGCGCTACCTGTTTGTTCTGTTTTTGCTGTGCGTTGGTGCCCTGATCATCTGGAAAAGACGCGGTTTGCGGCGCTCAGAGTGCGGTCACAGAAGTTCATGTTTCCCATCTTACAAAAGATGCGCTCTCGCCTATTCGATGATATGGAGGCTAAGCTCGTCACTCTGGGGGGCGAGCAGTTTCTTTAGTGGTGGTCCACTCCGTTTATCAGAGTGGTAAACAAGCAAATAGAAGTGTCTATTCTACCCTATTGATTGTTGTATTGACGGTGAAGTTTTGTCGTGAACGGTCGAGGTTATGATCTACAGTGATTTCTCGGTGTAACAGGGGTTATAGTAGTGTGTGTACTAGTGAACTGTAGAAAACTGTAGTGAGTGGTGTGATAGTGTCGTGAAGTGATACATATGGTGGGAATGGTTTCCTTCTTGAGAGACCTTTTAGTATGTTTTCGATTACAATCTTTGGAACTACTGTTATATTAGGTGCAGAGAATTTTAGGGGCTCACCTTGTAGTAGCTCGCTGTAACGGTCGATGTAAAACGATGGCTTGAATCGGGCGGGGCCGCGAGATAACGAACCCAAGTAGAGCCCGGTGTTCCGTCGTAGGGCGTCCCACAGAGGCTTCGAAACCCAAGCGGTTTAAATAGTCATAGCCATGCCAAAGTGCGCCCGCGTTTCACAAGCGCCAGCGTTTCACGACAAGCGCCAACGCTTCGAGATTATCGCACGGTTAACTGCTATTTAAACCGCTTGGGTTTCGAAGCCTCTGCAGGACGCCCTACGACGAACCGCCGGGCTCTACTTGGGTCCGTTATCTCGCAGCCCCGCCTGATTCCGGCCGTCGTTTGACATCGACCGTTACAGCGAGCTACTACAAGGTGAGCCCCTAAAATTCTCTGCACTTAATATAACAGTAGTTCCAAAGATTGTAATCAAAAACATACTAAAAGGTCTCTCAAGAAGGAAACCATGCCCACCATATGTATCACTTCACGACACTATCACACCACTCACTACAGTTTTCTACAGTTCAATAGTACACACACTACTATAACCCCTGTTACACCGAGAAATCACTGTAGATCATAACCTCGACCGTTCACGACAAAACTTCCCCGTTAATACAACAATCAATAGGGTAGAATAGACACTTCTATTTGCTTGTTTACCACTCTGATAAACGGAGTGGACCACCGCTAAAGGAGCTGCTCGCCCCCCAGAGTGACGAGCTTAGCCTCCATATCATCGAATAGGCGAGAGCGCATCTTTTGTAAGATGGGAAACATGAACTTCTGTGACCGCACTATGAGGGCCGCAAACCTCGTCTTTTCCAGATGATCAGGGCACCAACGCACAGCAAAAACAGAACAAACAGGTAGCGCGACTTTGTGCGTGCGCCGTGTTTGTGTCCAAACTAGCGTGCGAACCACTTCCAGTAGGTCTTTGCAACCCGGCAATCGCACTGTGGGCACCTGTCAAAGTGTACCCATGGTGTCACGCCGTCCGCCGTGGGCAGGAGCCCCCAGCCGCGTTGCCATCTGAAATCTCTGACGTCGGCCGGTAAAGATGCGGCCATCAGCCGCTTCCACTGTAACGTTCTACCCTTTCAATCAATCAATCATATTTTTTTCCAGTTTTATGGAACAGAGGTAACAAAAAAAATGAGGGCGGCAAAAAAAATGAGTCCAAACGACCGCTTGACAACCTCGCCACCCCTGGAACTCACAAGTCAGTGACCCTGTAAAACAAGCAGGAACAAAAAATAACAACAGTAATTTGTGCACATAAATGAAAGGTGACACTTCTACATACAATTGAAAATGATGTGCCACAATATAAAATTTATATACAGGAATTCATGTACCAAAGTTCATGTACAAAACATACATCCACAAAATGTAAACAAAAGTATATACACACACATGAACCTAAATAATCTGTTCAGAGGGCAGCAAAAGACATGGCATGAAGTTTTTACTATAGTTGATTATTAAGGAGTTTCGGCAAAATGTATTTCAGCATAGCAAAACCATAGTTTGTTCTACATTGCGGAAGTCTAAAAGTAGTGGTTGTTCTGGTCGCATACGGTGTTTTGTAGGGCACAAGCACCGTAATTTTGTTCAGAAATTGATAATTCATTTTATTGCTTTCATTAAAAATTCTCAAATTTGTACTCACACATTTTGTTTACGGGGATTATTTTATGTTGCGTGTATAAAGGAGCAGTCGGAACATCTTATTTAACGTTAGAAATAGCCCGGAGAGTCTTTTTCTGCAAATGTGAAGTTCTAGAATATTTGTTACAGTGGTGTTCCCCAAACAAGAAAACAATGTCTTAGATAAGAATGAAAGAATTCATAGTAAAGGGCAAGTTTAATTTTACCTGGAAGAATATGCCTATTACGCCAGAGAATACCGACAAATATAGAAATCGTAATACAAGTTTTACTAATGTGGGCATCCCAACACAGTGTTGGCGTAAACACTATACCAAGTGATGTAGATGACTCTACAAACTGAATAACGGTGCTAGATATGTTGAAAGGGTCCAGACTTCGTATTGGTGTGCCTTTCGCGGGAAATATCGTAGCCTTAATTAGTTTTCTCTTTGTTTATGCTCAATGAATTTGCGCGGGACCACTGATTAATAGGTCTAATACTTTGTTTGCTGTGGTAGTTAAGAGTGTGATATCTTTCGAGAAGAAGAATAGGTTGCTATCATCCGCATAAATAACGTATTTCGCTAGCTTGCTTACGTTACATATGTCATTTATATACGCATTGAACAATAAAGGCCCAAGCAGACTGCCCTTGGGTGCACTATATTTGATTTGAACACAATCAGAAGAGCACTAGTTAATCACATATTGAAATCGAGATCCCAGACATGATTTAATAAGATTAAGAGCATGACCGCGAACGCGATAATGCTCGAGTGTAGGAAAAAAACGTCGTGATTCATAGTATCAAACGCTTTGCTAAAATCGCCAAATACGCAGAGATTGTAGAAAACGCAGTTCAAAATTATTTACTATAGATTCTTTCTGGTCTAAAAAGGCATGTCCGGTTGATCTATTTTCAGTAAACCCATATTGGCAGTCGTCAATTACAGAATATTTTCGAAAGAAGTTTTGGAGACAGGATTGATTACTTTTTCAAAACCTTTGGAAAAAATTACGCCCACCTCTCCTTGCGGGAACCCTGGCGTGATGCGACGCTGAGGGGGGTTCAAGCGCAAGCGGAGAGCAACCGTCGACCGAAAGGCCGCCGGACAGTGGAACACCGGTTATATGCGCAGCGCGCCCGAAGGAGAGGAGACCGCGGAGAGAGAGAGTATTGCACATGCGCAGCATAGGGAGCCTACATGCGCCGCGCCTTCATCGTTTAGGGTGGCGACAGCAGAGTCCAAGGTTTCCTAACGGTGGCTGTGGCCGCCGCCAAACTTGACGGGCCGCCATATTGGTTCCCTAGTGCCCGCCCGACCTAGGGAGCCGGCATGCGACGCGCCAACGGAGGCGCGGAACAGGCTATCTCTAGCACGACCTGCTTCGAAACGATCGTGCGTGGTTAGTGGTTGTCGCCAAGCAGCTTTCCAAAAACTTACTGCTGCTGGCACAGTTGAGATCGTGGGATAATTCATTTAATACGGCATTCACGTCGTTGGTAAAGGCTTGCCAGTGCCTCCTTTTGAGGCACTAGCTCGGCGTAGAAGCGCGCGACTACGCGATTTTTCGTGCCTGGAGCTCCATGTGGCGCATAGCCGGTGTATCTTGTTTTTCACATGCAGAATCGTGCTACGGTGCAATTATTTTTCGCAGGTCAGTTCGGTGGCAAGCAGGAAATATATCTCAGATTACATGACATTACATGACATTAGTCGAGAATCAAAACACGTCGTGAGCAACGTCTCGAGAGAAAGGCGCAATGTGAATGGTGGCACACCAGTGTTCTTGGTTTTGAATGCCTTTTTCAGGCTGGTACTGAGGAGCAGCAAAAGAAAATGTTAGCAGGAAAATATTTCACAGCTTGTTTGAACACACTATAATGTAAATTATACAAATAAGGCATCAATTTTTCTTTATTACAACTGTACGGCAATGAAGTTGCATAGAGTCCTTAGAATAGGCACAGTCCTGAATTACGATTGAATGTACCACTCAAGTCGTTCAAGTGTCCTCACATGAAAAAATTGATCGCAGCTGCGTATCTTGTCGGTGCTGCTGTCGTTACTGCTTGTGGGTGCTGCTCAAAACTTGAATCTTCAAAATGTGCCTAGAAGAAAAAAGTCAATCTTAACAACAATATTTGAAAACCACATAATGCACTTGAATTACTCGCTCGCGAGGCAGAATGTTTGCTCTCGCGCGTTTTTTTTTTTTTTTTACCTTTTGGAATGGAAATTGATTATGCCCTCTAACTAATGCAGTACGGGAATTTTTATGGGGCGGTTCGCCACAGAAATCTTTGTAGACTTTAGTGACCCCTCATACGCAGTTTGGCAGTGTTGCAAGAAAGAAGCAATCATATATTCCACCCCCGTGCGGAATATCAGCACAAGCAACGCAGGGGACAATTTTTTCGGTGACCCGATGAATATCCAGCACACGGCAGCTTCAAATTCGATTGCCGAACGCAGCTGAGCGATGAGACAATACGCTGAATTGCAGCGCGTTCGAAGATTGCGCAGTCGCCCAGCGATCGCTTTTGTCGCTTGGTATCAACCAATTTTTGTCGCAGTGACAAAAATCGCTCCTTTTCTGTCGCAAGCGTGAACGGCCCGGGCCTTTCGGGGATGTTTTATAACCAGGCTTAGTTTTGAACACTCACGTTTCATGCATGCGTAATCCGGAATAATCGAGCCACGCAAACAATCCACTTGCGCGCACGCTGCATTCGCACGCTAAATTGCCACTCGGCTACGTGCAGCCGTCGCTGGAAGCCATCAAAACAGGCCATGGCCTGCGCTAGCGGCGCGCAACGGTGCTGCGGCAGCGGAGGAGACGTTGAGGACACGACGACGCTCGCTGAAAGCGTTGCAGGTGCAGAGCACTTAAATCATAGAATATAGCTGCAAGTACGCGTGCAAAAAACATGAAGCGAGGTGCAATACTCACAGCGCAAACACGAGAAGCAGCAGTGGGCTCCCAGCGGTCCCTTTTCACTTGAACGAGCCAGCGCTTTCTTCGGTTCGGGCTGGCCGGGAAGCGGAACAACCGTGTGCCTTTTCTGCAATGGTTCGTACATTGCGGAACGCAACAGCCGGGCATTCGTGGTGCTCATACAACTCCCAACACGTTCACCGAGCTGGCATGGTTATGAAAAGCTTCCCGTGGTCAACAAAATTTACCGCGAGTCACAGGCGGTAAGGATGCAGCCTTGCATGCACACGGCGGATCCATGCATGCGGCGGATCCATCCATGCACGTAAGGATCCATGCATGCACACGGCGGCAGTGAACCGACTGGGGAACAACATGGCGCCGTATCGGCCACGTTGCTATGGCAACGTGTGCTGGCAACGCTGCCCGACGGCGGAAGCCGGTGCGAGCTGTGTCAAAGAGTGGCACCACCCTAAACGACGAAGGCGCGGCGCATGTAGGCTCCCTAGCGCAGCACCGCGTGCAGCGCCCCCCATCCGGCGGAGTGAGAGCGCGCTCGGCCGCACACGCTCTCACCTGGGCACGCGCCGGCGCCAGTGCGTCTGCCGCGGCTATGACGCAACACAATCCAACACAATCCACTTTAATCCAATCCAATCCAAATCCAATCCAAGTCAAGTCAAGCCAAGCCAAGCCAAGCCAAGCCAAGCTAAGCCAATCAAATCCAATCCAATGCCCCTCGCGAGAGAGTGTTCGCTATCGGAGAGGAGAACGGGAGAGTGGCTGCGGACAACGGACGCACGCGGACAACCACGGACGCACGTGGACAACAACGGACGCACGCAGGAAGGACAGGGCCGCCGACAAGAGATGCTCTGAGCGTCGCATCTAAAATAAGGGAGGATAGATATTGGCCTGTACTTTCTTGGGTTATTTTTGTCGCCTTTTTTGTAGATTACCGCAACTCGCGCTACTTGCATATCAAAAGGAAACTCTGCTATAGTGTGCGCGGTATCATATATGTACGTTAAATAGGGAGTTATTATAGGTAGAACATACTTAACTGGTCTACTCTGAATGTTGTACGAATCAAGCGATATAGTATTCTTTAGTGTTTGACAAACGGTGAAGACATCCCTCTCATGGCTTGGCTCGAGGAACATTGATTCGCGTAACCTGGTTCCCAAGAACAGAAACATTTCCTCATTATAATCACCACGACAAAATTCAGAAAAGAACTTGTTAAATGTTGTGGCCAGGATTGACCCCGTGAGCTCATTGACATCAATAGTAAGGCTTGTTAAGTTTTTATGTTTGGGTAGTCCTTTTCAGAAGATTCTTTAAACTTAGGAGTACCTGACAGTTGTTGATCGAACAAATGCTTGTAACATGCTGCTCTGGCTGACCTCATTTCAAAATTCAAGCGATTTCGCAGAGATTTACAACCGATGAATAACTCGTGCTGCTTAGTTTTAACGAAAGTTGCAAAAAGCTTGTACTTTTTTAACCAGTCTAATGAGCCGAGGCGTCAACTACGGCTTTCGCGCTTTTTCGGATGGCCTTATATGAATAAGACGAAACCTATCAGTGTATATTGGCAAAAACAGCTAAAGAAACACAGCGTATATGCCCGATCAGCGGTAGCTTCGTTTAGAACAGGAGTTCAGACAATCGCGGCAATGCGAATTCCAAATGTTTCAAGCTGATGTGGGTAATCAGCTGTCGCCATACTTGTGCAGTACTCTGAAGAGCAAGGTCGTTTTCAATGCACAGAAAACCAGGTAAATGATCGCTGACGTCAACTGCGATACGACCAGAGTGGCATAAACCGTTGTGATTAGTAATTATTAAACCGAGGACCACGGACGAAGTAGACGGGACACGTGTTGCTTTACTGACTACGTTTAGAAAGTTCGCACTTTGAATAGAAACCAACATTTTTTGCTGTGCAGAGCTGGTAGTTCCCACATCTATGTTGAAATCTCCTGCTATAGCGATAGAATGTTCACATAAGAAAATTATTTCGCGTTCGAAGGTAGCAAAAAATTCATTCAAACTGCCTTGTGGTGGGCGATAAACGACAGAAAAAACATTTTGACCGGATCGTACAGGGAGTAATTCTATATTGTCATTGCTCAGACTGTGCGTAGATAACACCTTACATGTAAGCCTCTCGTTTACTAGCATGGCAACACCACCACCACGTTTGTGCGGCTGATTGAGAAAAAATGTTCTGTATCCATGCATGCGAATGACGTCACCACCAGAGCGATACCAAGTTTCAGTAAGGAAGACCACATCAAAGGAGCAGAGTAGGCTATTAAGAATGATTGATAAGCTGTCACCTATGTTCATGGCGGACTGCATGTGCAAATGTATTACATGAATACATTTCTTAATTTTCCCAATTGATGCATTAAATTCCGAATGTCTGAGAAGAGGGACGTCGTTCATTTCCTGGTTGGCGGTTGTTTCGCAGTACCGGAAGCCCATTTCGTCATTTTCAAAAGATCATCGTGCGAGTAGATTCAAATAATGCCAGAATCGTCGGTCTTGCTAGCTCAGAAAACACCTTTTAAGTGCGAATGCACTTTATAAGCGACCCCAAACCATCCACCGCCGGCGGCGGCGGCGGCGTCCGCAGTGCTCCTCTATATTTAAAAAAGAAACAGCATCCGGCGCCAGGTTTCGATCCGAGGACTTTGCGGCCGCAGCGCGACGCTCTACCGACCAAGCCACAGACGCGACGCTGATATCAGTGTTAGCGACGCGCCTTATATCTTTAACGCATTCAAACTACGTCGTCAGCGGCGTGCGTTGGCGACTCAGCGGCGTTATAGCGGCTTGATAACTGCGTGGTGTACACGTGATACTACAAACCCGATGGAAGAGATGGAAGAGAAGGCGGCGAGGCGGTGGGCTGCGGGGGCCGAGCGCAAGCGCCGCAAGCGGGCCGACAACCGTGCATTCGCACTTTCACATTCTCCCCCTCGGGGAAATGCGGGGGAATTTTTTTTTCGTCCACACATGCTTCCAGTAAACCTGCCACGTTTTTGCTTTCGCGGCCCCAAGAAGCCTTTTGGTGCTCGGGATCAGGTGCTCATTTATGTATGCTTGCCTTATGGATGCTTGGCTTTCCAGTCCTACGTTTGTGTTTGTGATTCGCGTCTTTTTTTTTTGCTTTTTGGAGCGTTTCATCGCGCTTCATCCGGTACTTTAAGCGCACAACTATGTTGCTTTTGCCAGGGTGCCGTGTTGGCCCCCGATGGCAAGCTTCAATTCCACAATCTGCTCCTTGATGGCGCTTCCAATCTTTATTACTAGGTAGGTGACATTCTCTTCCTCGACCTTTACAACACCCTGAATCTCGAGATACGCATTGCGTGAGTACTTCTCAACAAGGGACAGCCATTTCTCGAGTTCTGTGGTGATTCGTTCAAGCCCGTGCACTTTTCCCGCAGTCATTCGTTTTTCTTTGCCAGTTTTAAGTTCGTAGCAATTTTATTGTCTAGTTTATTCTTCATCTGCTTGATGTCGCCATATCCATATTCGATGCTTTTAGTTTCTTCGGTTGCCTTGCCTCGCAACTCCCTAATTTCTCTGCGTAGGCTCCGTTCAATGGATTCTCGAAATGCTTTGCGTTCCTTCTGGATGTCATCTTTCATATCGCTTAGTTCCTTTCGTATTTCTTCCTTGATTTTAGACCATTCCTTCACCATACCTTCCCAGCCAGGACATACACTTTACAGTGACCTCCGACGTTACGGCAATTAGGCCAAAAAAGAAGAAAACGTATTTGCACAACTTGCAGAAACGAAAAGCAAGCCATTATTGTAGCTGTCCGCTCGTCGTCATCCCCACTTCCAACTCAGGCCGGGCAGTCGGGGCGGGTTCTTTTAAATGCGAATGCATTTCTTAGTCGAGCCATGTCAGGCGCCGTGCGGCGTCCACGCGCCCGCAGGTGTTATCTCTCCGCTCTCACCCCCTCTGCCATAGCAACAGCTGCGAGCGCGCGCGCTCCTCCTCTCCCCTAGCAACCGGAGCAGGTGGTGCGGGCGGATCAGCGGCGAGTGAGTGGAGAGGAGGAGCGCGCTCGGGCGTGTGAGGGCGCTCGCATCGCGGGAGCTCGCCGGAGCTCCCGCGTGTGTGGGAGAGTGTAGGCGAGGGTAGGCGCGGTGCTTCGGTGCTTCTCCTATCGACGCTCGCCCCACTCTCCCACGCCCGCATGCTTCTCAAAGACCCTTTGACTGTGCACTTTACCGACCACAAGGCAGTGATCGTGGCCGTCAAGTAGAACGACAACACAAACAGGTGTTAAATAAATGGTTACGCTACAAATCACCGTCTCCTCATTAATTATAAATTCCGCACACTCTCGCGCAAAAGAAATGCATTCGCATTTCCTCACGATTCCCTTCGGGGAGTTTGGGTGAATTTTTTGTAGCTTCTGGAGTGTCGCGGCGGTGCGTCGCTGCCAGGGTTTCGCTATTCTACTCGGCGGACGCACACGTCAAGGAGTTAGGTTCTGAAATTTCTGAACGACTTTATGACGTACTTATAAAAAGGGTGTGGCTGCTCGGTTGAGGGTCCTACCCGCACACCATCGAAAAATAACACTCGGTCCGTGCCAAGGAAGAACTTAAAGAGCTTTCACCCCGGGTATTCCTCATCACGCGCCAGGTTGAACAAGTTCCTCATAGCGAAGAGACTACTCATACTATCTAAACAGGGGATACTGAAACCGCCCGTCCTGCTTATAAGTAGCAAGCAAGTTCGGGCCACTTTTTCAGGTTTTCCACCCTCTAATAAGGAAGCCAGCATGGTTCCCAGTTTCCTTAGTACATGTTGTGGTTCCCGCGCCGCCCGCGCTACGTACTAGTAGGCTGCCGAGAGACAGGCTTTTATAACAATTTCACAAAGCTGCGCGCCTGCAAAGAAACGTTGAAGGAGGCACAGCCGCTAGCCGTGGCTCCGTTTTTAGGAGCAAAGCACCTCAGGACCTCGTTTGTCCGTGGCTTGTCGCTTAGCGTCCGTATACACAGTGTTGCGCATGCGCGAGGAACATTGTATTGGATTTGGATTGGATTTGATTGGATTGGATTGGATTGAATTGAATTATTTCGGATTATATTGGATTAGAGTTGTATATACTGTACAAACGCGTTGTCACCCATTTACATGCGCGAGTGGGCGATGCCACGGGTGATTTACGGTAAGAATGATTGTTTCGCCCATTCATCATGATTCTCTTCGTGGAGATGCGTGAATTTTTTTCCTCCAACTGCCTCCACGTTTTATTCACCACTTCGCCCGACGCGTGAAAGACAACCCCCAACATTTTACACTTGCAACCCAGTCAACACCCCCAGACCACGTCCGACGCTAACGTGCCAAAGTGGAGCGTCTTGCTTTTTCCCCCGTTCAGCTGGCATCTGGCAACCCGCTGTACTTTGTGAAAAGCCGTAAAAACGCTGCGTAACTGTCTCCGTCCCTTAACAACAAGGAAACGTCGCCCGCGTACGCCGATACATTAAACTGACCGCGGCCGGGCAACGGGAAGCCGCGTATCGCTAGGAAGTCAGTTATTCGACACAAAAGCGAATAGGGCGAAGAGGAGGGGAGACAGCGGAAAACCCTGTGTTATTCTGAGAGTGACGGCGAAGGGTTCAGTTAGCTGCCCGTTAACAAAAAATTGTGGTTGATTCCTCTATCATAGGAATCGGTAAAACACGAAAGTGAATTGTGCCGCGAAATCTGCAGGTAAGCATGATTTGCGGGACGGCCGCTGTCTTGTCGGTGTGCTTGGCGAGCGACGTCCTGCTGGCGGGTCGCTTCGGCAAAAGTGTACTGGCGTCATTTCTGTGACGGATATGACGTCAGTGACATCTTGGTGTACCCCGCCAGAAAACACTTTCGTGTTAAAATAGAAAACCAGAAAACAAACAACCAAACAACCGAAGTATAATGTACTCGTTGGTTTTCAAGGTTTCGTCCCTGCAAAAAGACCCTATGTGCAGGGGTGCACCTTTTACAGGCCGCTTACTTCGTTGTACCTCCGTCACTTCCGTGACGGATATGACGCACTCAAATGTTTGTGTACCCTGGAATGAAATACTTTCATGTTAAAAGGTGCGATGTCACGTCCGTGTACAGAGCCCCCAATCGTGCCACGCGATCCAGAGGAAGCTTTCCACAACGGTGAGCAGGTACTGGTGCTCGACCCGGTCGAGGGCCTTCGCCTGATCGACCTAGACGAAACAGCCGGAGATTCCAATCCGGGTGGCGAAGGTGAAGACGTCTCTACTTAGTGTCAACGCCAAAAGTATTGTGCGGCCGGGGACGGTACAAGTCCGCGCTAAGCTAACAATCTCCGGGAGCACCATGCCGATGCGTTTAACCTGCACAGACGCCATCACCTTTTAGTCCGCGTTCAGGAGAGTTATCGGCCGGTAGGTATGGGGTTCTGAATGATCGCCACAGGGCTTAGTTATTGGAACTAGCGTCCCCGGGAGAAACGAGTCAGCTTTCCTTCCTTCGGCCAGGAACGCGTTCACCATTCCTAGCAGATACTCTTTGAGAGCCGGTAAAAACACTTTGTGTAACAGAAGGATGGCAAGTTGGGCTAGTTGGCTCATAGTGACCATATTGAACATGCAGCGCAAAAAAGGACGGGACAAAAGAAGAACTAACGACAACACAGCACTGAACTCGCAACTAAATTTTATGAGGCAAAACACACATATATATACTCAATTCTGAAAATCCACGTGCCTTCCTATCATGTCACCCGCGATTGCAGCAAAAGTACAGCGTTGTGAAACTACAACTTCCAAATACCACACAATTCGCACTGCACCAGACAGTAACACAAAATTCACTCCATCACCTTGGCACACGCGATAACATTACTGACAAACTGCACGTGCCAAGGACGACCATACTGCGCACCGTGACCATTCAAGAACACATTCACTTTCGTCTAACGACATTGACGGAATGCTGACGCACTTTTCACCATTCTTTCTCATGTGATACGCTTCTGTAATTTCCCTGCACATTGGTACTTATGGTTAGCATTTACAACAGTGTCTTGAAAAACAGGGACACACCCACACGTGGCACAATTCTGAACGGTATGGGAATCTGCTGAGCAGCATGGGAATGGGCAAACGGGGCGCTGCCTTTAACTGAGACTCTTGGTGCACAAGCGCACGTTTCAAGGCGACAAGCATTCCCATGCTGCTCAGCATTGTGCCACATGTAGGTGTGTCCCTGTTTTGCGAGACACTGTTGTAATTGCTAAACATAAGGGACAACGTGTACGGGAAATTATAGAAGCGTATCACATTAGAAAGAATGGTAAAAAGTGCGTCAGCATTCCGTCAATGTCGTTGGCCGAGAGTGAATATGTGTTCTTGAATGGTCGCGGTGCGCAGTAGGGTGATCCTTGGCACGTGCATTTTGTCAGTGATGTTATCGCGTGTGCCATGGTGATGGAGTGAATTTTGTTTTACTGTCTGCTGCAGTGCGTATTGTGTGGTATTTGGAAGGTGTAGTTTCACAACGCTGTACTTTTGCTGCAATCGCGGGTGACATAATAGGAAGCCACGTGGATTTTCAGAATTGAGTATATATATATATGTGTGTTTTGTCTAATAAAATTTAGTTGCGAGTTCAGCGCTGTGTCGTCGTTAGTTCTTCTTTTGTCCCGTCCTCTCTTGCGCTGCATGTTCGATATGGTCACTTTGTATAACCCCGCTGGAATTCCGTCTGGGCCCGTAGCGGAGAAATCATGCGTATCTTTCAGTACTTTCCATAGCTCCCCCGCCATGAAAGAGGCTTAGAGACGCTTCTGCAAGTAGCTAGGGACGCTGAGCAGTGCCCGCAAAACTTCTGCTTCAGGCACCCGGCCAAAGGGAAACAGAAGCTCCGCAATAGGCATATGCCCAAAGCCCAATCTAAATGTCTAAGTCTGGTGTCAATGTTCATACTTTTCAACATTGCTGAAAAACAACAAGACGTTAGGGAAATATAAGGCAGAAAATCAATACAGAACTGATATTTGCAGTGGTTCTTTATTAATAAATTTATGGATGCTCAGTTTTTGAAATAGGAAACCAAATACTACATCATTTGCAGAAAACCGTCGCCTGCTGTTGCCCACACTACTATAGCTCCTGACGGCATTGAATAAATCAAACGAGAACAGCAACGAAAGGCTCCACTAGTTAGATCCCACGCCCCGCTTAGAACGCTCGTGGAGTAGGGCAACGTGGTCCTATAACCGTTGTAGTACGTGGCCTCGGTTCACGCGCGTGTTTGTCGTACGGCAGCGCTGGCATCGAGGCACCCGACTTAGCGCAGTGGAACGCGGTAAATTTAAAATGACTTGAGCAAACCTCTAGCGTGTTCACCATGGTAAGACACTGGAGAGGAACAGCATGAGATGTGAGCGGGAAAGAGAAGGGAGCCATTTACTCAGCAGGAGCGCCAGTCGACTATCGTCTTTCGTCGA
This sequence comes from Haemaphysalis longicornis, assembly GCF_048455015.1. Lineage (NCBI taxonomy): Eukaryota > Metazoa > Arthropoda > Arachnida > Ixodida > Ixodidae > Haemaphysalis > Haemaphysalis longicornis. Next base: position 63,543,870 of record NW_027526385.1, read on the forward strand.
CACATACCCAGCTTTCTCGCTCAAAATTACAACCTCTCAGGAACCTAGCAAAACCACTTTAGGAAAGTGATATTTGGCATAAATCCAGAAGTCAACGTGAAGACGAAAACACTAAAAAAACTTTCCAGGATTCTGAATATGTTTGTGTAATTCGCTGTCAAATCTTACTCCCCATGCATTTCTATGGGATAGTTTCCATGGCTCAGGAACCTAGTCGCGTAACGTGCGCGACTTGAAACTGTGCACAAAGCAAGTATTCACCCCAAATATTAGCTGTGCAAACTAAGTTTTCATTTCGCTAAAACATCGCAGAGGAATCACTGTTGAAAGGACTGCCATGAGCGGGAAAGCTTCACATGATTGCAGCGAAAGGATCAAATACATGGCCATTTTTTCAGGATTGCCTCTGCCGTCGGCCGCTGCCGCTGTCGCTGGCTGGCGGCGCAGCTCGTGCTGTGGTCTAGAGCGGCTCGGTGCCGTAGCTGGCGTCGGTGACCTTCGCGCCGCGTTCCTTGTGTCTTCGTTTTCTTCGTCTTTCTTCACTACACCTTTTGCGTTGTGGTCCTTTTTCTCATTGCATTTCTTTGTGCGACAGTGGTCAAGTGTAAGTAAGGCCGGCGCACGCCCTGCACTCGCAATGATGTGTCTCTCTTGGTTATGATGTGTCTCTTGCTTTTGCGAGGATCGTACACCCGGACGTCGGCCGTGGCGCACCGACGCCCATCAGGAAGACCCAAGGTTGTAACCAATGCTTGTAGTAGCTGCTCTTGAGACCATGATGGTCTGAGGTGGAATACGATAAGTGCAGCATGCAATCTAAGTATAGAACTGTATGAACAGCCCCAGCGGGAGCCCGCACGGTCGGGAAAAACGTGTACTACAGGCGCTTCATTCATTATGAGGTTTAACGCGCCCACGTTGCACAGGCGATGAGGCGCGCCGTAGTGGAGGGCTTCGGATTAATTTCGACCACCTCATGATCTTTAACGGTGCACCGAAATCTCGAACACACGGGCGCTTTCAATTTTTGCCTCCACCTGTAAAGCGACCGCCACGCATCAAACCCGCATCCTTGGGCTCAGAAGCACAACGCCATAGCCACTGAGCCACCGCGGCAGGTACTACAAGCGCTGCCCATTCCCAAAATATAGTTATACTGTCGGCACCATGGGAACGATGCATCGATGTATATACCAAGAAACGTGTGGCATAATCCTCGCCGCGTGAGGTGCCCGCCCATAGTGAGTTTTAATATAGACAGCTTCGTTCGCCTGGAAGCAAGAACAGCGAATTCGGATGGGCAGACACCCATCCCTCCGGCCGACACAAGAATTTACATGCTTTTAACGCCGCTTTGGAGCTTTGCTTGAATTCACAATTAATAAGGGCTGCTGTACCAACCGCAGAGTGTGTAAACACCTTCCAACTTACCATTAGGGTATTAGTTCCGGCACATACGAATGGATTGGCCGCATCCTTAAATATAGGCCCCTTGCTGTGATCTACCGTGTTGATCACGTACACGGGTGCTTTTGGTTTCAGTTTAAAGTCTCGCTTCTTAATGTTTTCAACCGTGACGGAGACGTTGATCTGAGAGGGCACTCTGATACCGGCACTGTTGTGTCACGTGGACACTAGTAGGCTGGACTGCAGCTTCGAAGGGCGACGAGACCCGAGCAGACATCTGTGCATCAGGGGTAATGACAGAAAACCCGCAGGATCCACCGCTGCAGAACTGCAGCCATCATGCTAACTGTTTGTAGCGCACTGTCGCAGAACTTCAAGTATCCCTAAGTGGAATACAAACTTGGAGTAGTTGGTACATTTGCGAAAAGGAAAAACTGCGCTTAAAACGAGGACACCGAGAAAACACGACTACAAACAGAGGGCGCAGAGTAGCTACTGATTTTTATTTGAATAAACGAACACATTATTAACGAAAATTTTTTATACGGTGTGCAAACCTCTGGGGCCCGAAACGAATTGAAAAAAGGAACCTCACACTAACGCATAAGACTTGAAGGTAGCGAAGCTATACGCATTTTTCACGACAATCACGACGGCTCTCTGTGCTTGTTTCCGTTCTCAATCGCTAGCGCGACGAGCCTCGAGGCGGGCGACCTCTTCACCGTGCGGGCCGTCGACCCGTGGCGACCCATCCATGCTACAAGGCCATCACACTTCTAAGATAGCATAATTTACTAAGTATAGGGCGGTGCGTTGGTCATTCTCACAAGCCTATATCGTGGGCGGAGCCATAAGGCGCGGCGAGTGACGTGAGCAGCGTGTTTGCGATAGCGAAAGGGTGGCCACGATTGCGGCGAACACTGTATTTTTCTTTAGAGCAAAGCTTTACTATTTTCGTCCGGCGATTTCGTGGAGGATCCTCAAATGACCTTTTGACCGGAGACACACCCCCGGCGACCCACCCGTCGAAGCGTATCGCGTGAATCGCCGGGCCCGCTGTTGGCGCCTGCGGGCGTCGACAGTGGTTGCCACTGACGAGTCAGCCAACCAGCCCCGCAGCCCCCCATGCCTGCGGCGCTGGGTCGTTTCGGGCAACGTGACTCGTGTCGCGCCCGTGGAAGAGGAACGCTGCGTTCGCCGTGAATGAACGCCGTGTTCGACCCGGCGAACGCCGCGTTCGCCCAGCCTTCCCCTGTGAGCGTTGCACGAAACCGAACGACTTTGAGACATGGTCGGCAATACAGCTAAATCACAGGTTTAACCAAGCGAAACTAAACTCAACCACACTACGCCAAGCTTTTTATTTACATATGCAAGGTTATCTGAGCTAAGCCGCAGCCATTTTTGGCCAATCTTAGCCAATGCCTTTAAGTGGGTGTTCTCGGCTTGACGAACGTGCGCCGGGGACGCTGGGTGGTCGCCGCATAGAACGCACACACAAGCACTCGGCATTTTCTTGGTTTTTTAAACTGCGGACACTACAGTCGGACGATTTGGTATAAATCTCCGGTGTTAAAAATGGAACCAACGGAGTGAACGAGGAAGATTTCTCGAAGAGTATGCGATCCTCAAAGAAAGGAGAAGCATGTGTCAGGTCAGCGTCTGTGTCCCTACTGAGCACCGAGATTGCATACCTTGACCCTTGGGTGAGATTTTTAGTGCCGTTGGTATGTGCCGGCCCTCGCCTTGTTGTGTTTTGTTTGTGAAAGAAGAGATTTCTCATGCCTGCTGTCAAGTGTCTTGCTCCAGGTGTCGCGCTCCATTTTTTACTTCCTTTTTTCTTCAATTCGTGCCCTAGCTTTTCGCGCACACGTCGAAAAGTGTGTTTTTTACTCAAAGAAGTTCCTACTCTGTGCCCTGTGTGTCTAGTCGTCTTCTCTTGTGTCCTCGTTTAGTGCGCAGTTTTTCCTTCCGAAATATTACTGTTAAATTCGTTAGAAAGGCAGGAATTCGTACAATATAGATGCTCGAATTGCCTGCAAGGGTGAACCTAGGCAAGTTTCAACGGCAGTTGAGTCGCTGGAAGACTTGCCCAGCAATTGTTTAGGGGTCACCTTCATTACAGCGAGAGTTTATTGGGTAAAGTGGGAACGCTCACGTTTCCGATATCAAATTCTCTATAACTATTCAATGGTATATGGAATCCCATGGTTCTATGAACTTCTTTTAATGTTAACTGGTAACGCAATGGCACACTAATCAATTAACAATTTACACTGGCAGGTTTAGGGCGCTTTTACAAAGCAATATGTAATAAATTTAACTAGTAGTAATAGAAAATGGCGCGTAATAAACACGCATTCTTTCGCCTTTTTTTTTCTCGAAACACATCTTACTTGGCAGTTGAAATTCGAGGAATTGTTCATTTAGCGATCGTTTTTCAGTATTTATTATGATCAGGCCCCAAACATGGGCACGTAAACTGCATGTTTTCACTGAATTCGAGACCGTTGTGACTCTTTAGGTAACGATCATTTTAAAAACCTAAAATACGCGCCGGTGATCACAATGCGATTTTCTCTTTTCAGGTAAAATGGAAGGACAGAGTGGTTGGCTGACGTTGGCATTTCAAAGTAAGCACGACAGATTAGCACTAAAGAATGCTGGCTCTGTTTCCGGTTTTTCGGTGTATGTACTTCGGGTTTAGGTTTAAATGATTATACCATGTTTTAACCTGACAATTTGCAGCATCACTTACCCAAATATTTTGTTTTCAAATGATCAAGCTTATACAAGTGCAGCGAGACGGCATTCTCGCCTTTATTGGGACTTACTATGTTTTCGAGAATTATAGCCTGATCAATCAACCGACTTGTAAAATTATGTTCCTTCTTTAATCAAGACCCAGATCTTTAGATATTTGATTGATGAACGAGCGGGCACGTGCATTTGCAGTTGGCTACTGTTCCGTGGAAGCCTTTGTCGTGGCTGCCACGCAAGAAGAGAGAAAGACAACCGGTCGTTTATTTTCTAGGTTGATTCCGAGTCACTGACCCAAGCGCGAGGAGCCAGCTATGCCCGTGGCCCCAGCTCGTGCAGCTCTGCTTCTTCTAAAGACGATAGTCTTTCTTGGGCTACTTGAACGCGTAAATTTTGCTCTGTCTGTCTGTCTGTCTGCCTGTCTGTCTGTCTGTCTGTCTGTCTGTCTGTCTGTCTGTCTGTCTGTCTGTCTGTCTGTCTGTCTGTCTGTCTGTCTGTCTGTCTGTCTGTCTGCCTGTCTGTCTGTCTGTCTGTCTGTTTGTAACGCGATTCAGCCACCCGGCCAATTGAGACAGATGCTACGCAATAGTCTGATATACCCACAGTCAAATCTAAACGTCGAAGTGCGGTGGCAATGTTCGTATTTGTCAACAATGTTGACCAGGGACAACACATCACACAATTATGAGGCAGCAAATTACTACATAAGTAATATTTCCGGGGTATCTTTATAATAACCTCATGGACGCTTGATTCAAATGAAATACTGCGTCTAATGCATAAAAAACAATTCATTAGGTCACCTGCTGTTGCCCGCGCCATCATAGCTTCTAGCGGAATTGTAAGAAATCAAACGAAAAATAGTATGAAAGGTTCCACTAGATAGGTTCCAAATTCTGCTTGGAACGTACGTGGAGTAGGGCAACGTGGTTCTGTAAACGTTTTAAGTAGGGCGCCTCCATTCACGCGTGTCTGCGGCGTACGGCAGCGCTGGCGTCGAGGAACCCTCCAAGGAGCAATGGAACGTGGTAAATTTAAATTGACTTGAGCAAACCTCTAGAGTATTTAGCATAGAAGAAGCGTGACGGCAAAGGAACAGCATGAGAGGTGAGCGGGAAAGCGAAGGGAGGCATTTACTTGGCGAATGTTGACGAACCTCTATCGTCTTTCCTCGACATTTGCACCGAAAGGAGCAGATACGCGGCCAATTTTATTCATTATCATCCCCATCACACACCCCCCCCTCGAAAGTACGCAGGCCAACACTATGAGCCTCCTAAATTATCAGTCCCGGATCGTCCGCGGACTGCCCGGAACGCCATCAAATGCTGGACTTTCCAATGTATTGCTGCGGGCCTTTTAGTCTGAACGCAGTCCCGGACTTCCCGGGGACCGGCCAGGACTGTATAATCCAGGATCCCCTATGAAAACAGGTAGGAGGCTGCGGCCGTTCCCAGTAAGTGCACTTATGTACGATGATCAAAACAGGCAGTCAGAGGCAGTGCTGCGAGGTTCTGCAGGGGCAATATGAAGAAACGGCAGAAGTCAAGGGGAAGGAAGAGTATTTGTAGAGGTACCACCAGTGTGAACATCTCGTCCCGCCCAAGCCCGCCCATAGAATTGAGTATGGTCAGCTGCAGTCTGATCAAGGCTTCCTTAGTGAGTGCATCATCGTCATCATCGTCATCATCGTCATCACCAACACTTCCTCAATTTTATTTTTTCTAGTACATTTGGTGTAGCAAGCTAGGTGTATGTACCAGGCTAACCTTATCAGTACCATTAAAGGCTTTTTTGTATCTCCCAGGTACAGGAAGCAGAACCCAACCGTAGGCCGAGGTAATCCCGCCAGCCACGAGTGATATGCTGTTGCCTAGCCATCCAGAGCACCAGGAACCACAGAAACAGGCATCTCGTCATCTCGCCACTATCATCTCTTTCGGAGTCAGTTCCCCCAATTGCGTTAGTTTGCTGCGGCAAGCCTCCTTGATGGCTGTTCACTACTACATACCATCCTGATTTTACATCTTATCTTGGTGGGTCTGGCGCCGTATCTGCGCTCGCCCGTATCAACACATCCTGGCAGTAGTCACCATGCTGCCCGATGCCTCGATCACCCCTCTCGCTGCCTCCTGGTTCGCGGTAGCCTCCAGAATCATACGGGAATTCGCCCTGGTGGGACCACGGTCTCCAATTGACGAGCTAAGTTTTGCTTCGGTGCAAAGGACACCCGTAGCAAGCGCAGGGCTGCGTGGCCGTCAACCGATCAAAGGTGACCACTCGTCGTTTTCATGAGCTGCGCCAATCGTGATCGTGACCTCCGCCACTGCGCCTCAGAAAAGGCTATTGGCGCGGTGGATAGGGGGCCATCCAGGGGCCTTCGTGGGCTGCCAAGCGCGGTCCTGAAGCTGCGTTGTAGCCACTCACAAGACCGTCGCCACAGGGTTCGTTTTGCGGCGTGCAGAACCCTAGAGTACCTGGTGCGTCGATCGGAGGTGGAGACTCCCAGAGGCGCCAAAGCCAGCTAGCGTCCACCGTCTTGCAAGGGCAACAGCGTCCACTCGCGGCGCCCACCCACGCGCTCTGTCAGCAAGGGACCCCATCACTGGCTGCCACGTTCCCACCACTGAAGAACATCAAGCTAGGCGGGTCCGGGTCGGCGGCATCATTGTACATTATGACCATGGACTCCCAGGAGAGTTCGTAGCACTTCCCATCCGCGATGACGACGCAGCCATTACTAGGCGCGCTGTGGGGTGCCTCCTCTTGTGTCTCAAGGGCGATCTAGAGGGCTTTCGAGCACACTGATAGTTGCTTCGGGAGATCGGACTCGCCGGCCGCTATGAGGATGTGCAGGTGTCAATAGCGCGGCTCACACGCAGCGGGCAGCTTCGCAACCTTGTCAGCCTACGCGATGATACTTCTCTCACCGGAGGGCTTGGGCAAACCTCTAGCGTGTTATCTTCGGAGGAATGAGACGGTATAGGAACCGCATGCGAGGTGAGCGGGAAAGAGAAGGGAGGCATTTACTGGGTAGGGGCACCAGTCGACTATCGTCTTTCGTCGACATTTGCAACCATACGAGCAGATACGCGGCAATTTTTCGAACAAAGGGACACAAGGATTCTCTTCTCAGCACACTCAACCGCGTTCTTGCGTTCCTAGCCAAGGGAGCGGATGCCCAGGATGAGCATAAAGTCGAGAAGGACGGGACGTTATGGTTCCGTATTTATATACCTGAGGTTCGGCGAGGTTATTCGTCATCGTATGCCAAACAAAGTTCCAAACGTAATGTGTAGTGTTGCATAGCAGGAAGGCGTACTCATGCGTGTCTGTTCACCCACACAGGATGCACCCCGTGGCGAAGGGCCCAAAGAAGGTCCAACACTTCTGCCGCGCCATGGCGGCAACACTCCGACGTTAAAGCGAAAAAAATAAGAACTGGCCGCGTTACTTCTCCTTTCGTTGCAAATGTCGACAAAAGACGATTGTCTTTCGTTGACTATTGCCAATTGACAGCCTGCCTTCGCTTTCCCGCTTGCCTCTCATGCTGTTCCTCTCCCGTCGCGCTTCTCCCAAGGTCAACACGCTAGATGTTTGCTCAAGTGAATATAAATTCACCGCTTTCTACTGCTCCACTCCGGGTGCCTCTATGCCAGCGCTGCCGTGCAGCGGAGACGCGCGTGAATCTGAGCGCCCTACCTCACCATTCATATAACCACGTTTCCTTACTTCACGCGCGTTTCAAGCGGAACGTGGAACCCATAGCGTTGGAACCTATCTAGTGGAATCTTTCGTAACTGTTGCCATTTCATGCCGCCAGAAATTATAGTGGCGCGGGCGACAGCAGGCGACGGAGTGATTTTTTTTTCTACAGTATATATAGCATTTCACTTGCTGTCATAAAAAATCAAGCATTGATAAAGGAATACTGCAAATGTCCTTTTTGTATTGATTTTCTGCTTAATATTTGCGTAATGTTTTGTTTTTGTTCAACAGCATTGACAAGTATGAACATTGCCAATGGACTTAGACGTTGAGATCTGGCTGCGGGTATTTAAAACTATTGCGCAGCCTCTGTCTGAATGTGGCCGGTTGGCTGAATCGAGTGGCAGACAGAAAAACGTACATACAGACAGACAGACCAAGCTTTTCCCCTTCATGTAGCCCAAAAAAGACTATCGGCTTTAGAGATACCTCCCGACAAAAGTGCTAACCTCGACATTGCCTCTATTTATCCCAGCGGATCGCACAAGCGGATCGCACAAGCCGGCGGATCGCACAAGCTTCCATGACGCGCAAGTGACATTACTGCCGGCCCTGCGCTTTTTCCTACGCAAGCCAAGAGAACTGGTCGAGTTATGCTAGGCTTGCTTCTCTAAGGGCTGCGGCAAGGGCACCATGGGCGAGGGCGAAGCGTTGAGCGCAGGTTTGCTCGGGCCTGCCGCCCGCGTGCGGCCGCTCGCTCACTGGCTGGGCCGGCTGGAACTTCAATTCTGCGTGGCCGTAATGGCCGCTCTCTTCTCAATGTCGGTATCAATATCTCCGATGTTTTATGGTCGTTGGCGCTACGTCATCTCTTGTACCTTGCATCTTGTTTAGGCATACTATACGGAAATAATGTTTTCAAAAGGTTGAAACTTTGACGGCAGTTGCACTTTAACATCGCGAACGGTGATGTTAACAGTGAAGCTGCCTGGCGTCCGGTAATCGTAAGGCTAAGCTTCATTGAACTTCTTAAAGCCAGCAAACCGATTTGCATTTATTTATACTGGGTGAGCTATTACCCCTCCATGCCACGCTCTCTCCCTTTCCGGACCTCTAAAGCGCCAATTTTCGGAACATTCCAGAAATGACCGCCAAGAGCACGCGTGTATACTCTCACACAAGGCGTGCAACGCAGCCAAGGCTAGATAGCGTGTTTGTGCGCTTCCTCTAGGCTGCTCAAAGCAAGAAAATTCCAAAGTTTACGAACCCAAGTACAGTAAAAGATCGGTAATTCGAACTCGAAGGGCACCATAAAGTTGTTGGAATTATGCGGAGTATGAATTAGCGGCCGGGCGCTAGAATGAATGGACGTAGCGCCACACTGCTCGAGCAGAACACACAGAAGCCACGTATGAACTCGTTATCGCGAATTATGCGCTATTACACGTTTGTGGCAGGTGATTGCATAAATAATGTTCACGGAGCTCGAACACAGAACAAAATTAATCGATCCGTCAGTATACGCCAGAAACAGGCACCGACATGCATTCATGAGAGAAGCGAGCCGTAATGGCGGAATAAAAAAACTTTATGCTCGAAACCACGTTTATTTACATTTCAGAGTCGAGGCAGGGTGGATTTGCGACACATTTCAATCACTCTGCGCCGACAGCTTCTGCGAGGAGCGAAGGAAAACCGGGGATTTCAGTTCTACTTAACCGTTCTTTGTACCGACGTGTTCGAATTATCGGGAGGCTTTCCCCATTCAAATATACTGGGCTGTTCCGGGACCAGGATGTCAGTTCGAATCAACAGGAAGCCCAAATTAACCGAGTTCAAATTTACGAGCTTTTACTGTATTGTAAGTAGGATTTCGCTGGTGTTATCTGGAGAGACAACGTTTACGTAGTTTTTCTGCTGTTTGCAGTGTCTGTTACCAGAGGAACTCAGACATGGGGTCATGTGCCCAAGCAGATCTCTGCAAAAAAAGCGCGTCTGCGCTTTCATCAGACTATTCGAACGGTTTCGCCACTGCTCTCTTTTCAGCCTTGTAGACGATAATACTCTGCGCTCGCATCTGAGTCAATATATGATGAAGAGTAAAACAATTTATTTATTATTTGCTGAGTACTCCTTGCGTAGCTTTCGCTGCGTTGCGGTGCTTGGCGCTTGTTCTCCCCTAGCTTGGCTATGCGATCCCCACGTTGCTTCGCCCCCGTTACAACGCCTGGTCTCATGAAAGATTCACTCAAAAATTCAGGAAAGCTTGCACTCACACAAGCATTGAAGTGCGAAACTGTTGTAGTTGAGCATTCCCGGACAAATAGTTAAGTTTCCGTATCATTATTTATTTGCATAGTTCCGGCGCTCATAAATGCCGTCATGTGCATCGAAGAGGTCATCGCCTTCTTCGCGGCCAGTGGTGGATGCAAACTCATCCTCAGCATTCCAGACTGCCACCAGCTCTTCGTCATCGGCTCGAGGCGGCGTTGGCGGGATGTGCTAGTCGTTTCGGGAAGGCTTGGCACACTCGTCACTCGCAGCCATGTCTTCAATTATCCATAATGGCTTGTAGAGAATGCGGCGGCCGCAGTGTTCTCTTCCAAGCAGGTTGTTGTCGTCTTCAGCATCACATGCACTCGGAGATTCTTTCATATTGTCACGAAGACAAGGACGATGCAGTGGTGTTGAATGAGAAACACGTTTATTGGAGCGAACTTGTGCTCCCCTAACAACTCAAAAGAATACAGAGGCGGCGAAGCAGCGGTCAACAAAGTGACTTGCACAGGCGAGTGTCGTCGAATCGAATGCCCCGGTGTCCGCACTGCAGGCTTTTTATCTTTTGGCGCGCGTGGTTCTCGAAACGTCGATTCGCATCGAGAACATAGTAGATCCAAGAAGATTATTCTGGGCTGTTCACGTTAGATCGGAATGCTCTCCCTATCACAACAGATAACACATGCGGCACAGAAAGAAAGAATAGAACACGCGCTTCCCTTGGCGCAGAGATAACACAGACCGGCGCAGCCGGGCGGTAAAAGCAAAACACAAATAAACAAACCCAATGTATGGTTCGTGGCATTACCCCCCCCCCCCTCTAAGAGTGCATCGACCCGATGCTAACATAAGCGACAGTCCGAACAAATGAAAATAAAAGTTCGTCATCGTCCGTAGAAAGGTTTTAAGCGAACCACGTGGACGACTTCAGGCCGCGTGCGTCGTCGTGATGTGCCGGAGTCACCATCGGGGATCACTTCGTAGGTAAGTTGGCCAACACGTCGTAGAATCTGGTAGGGTCCGAAATACCGTCGCAGGAGCTTCTCACTGAGTCCGCGTCGTCGGATGGGAGTCCAAACCCACACACGATCCCCTGGTTGGTACTCGGCGTCTCGGCGTCGGAGGTTGTAGCGGCCCGCATCCACCAGCTGCTGGTCCGTTATACGAACTCGAGCGAGCTGGCGGGCCTCCTCCGCACGTTGAAGATATCCGTGGACGTCGGCGTTGAGGTCGTCGTCTTCTACGTGCGGAAGCATGGCGTCGAGCATCGTAGTCGGCCTTCTACCGTAGACAAGCTCGAACGGCGTCAGCTGTGTCGTCTCCTGGATAGCCGTGTTGTACGCAAACGTGACATACGGGAGCACTTCGTCCCAAGTCTTATGTTCAACGTCAACGTACATTGACAGCATATCTGCGATTGTCCTGTTCAGACGTTCTGTTAGTCCGTTCGTTTGGGGGTGGTACGCCGTCGTTCTTCGGTGATCCGTGTTGCTGTAGCGTAATACTCCTTGCATCAGCTCCGCAGTAAATGCCGTTCCGCGGTCTGTGATTAGGACTTCCTGGGCTCCATGTCGCAGCACAACTTGGCTTATAAAGAAATTCGCCACTTCTTGTGCAGTCCCCCTCGGAAGAGCGGCGGTCTCTGCGTAGCGCGTCATGTAGTCTGTCGCTACGACAATCCACTTGTTCTGTGATCGTGACGTAGGGAACGGGCCTAAAAGGTCCATTCCAATCTGTTGAAATGGTCTCGAAGGGACGGCGATCGGTTGTAGAAGTCCGGCGGGTTTTGTCGGCGGCGTTTTTCGTCGCTGGCAGTCACGGCAGCTTCGGACGTAGTGAGTGACGTCAGAGGTAAGGCCGGGCCGCGTATTTCCAAACGCTTCGCTGCACAGAGCACCCACGTGACATATGTCTAATGCAGAACGGTAATTAAACGTCGTCATTGGCTGCGCCCCAAACCTAAAGTGACCTAAAGCATACCAAATCACTATTTTTAACAAAAACAACACGTCAATTTGAGTTTAGAAAAAAAATTAAATTTAGAAAAAAAGTTAAGCAATGAGAAGAAAAAATCTAAGACCAGGCGTGCTGGGACTCGAACCCAAGCCGTCACCGCCAGAACTCAGTGCTCTACATCGAGGCCGCCGAGGCCGTACGGTGGGCTCCTTTTAGCAGGCGTTCAAAAGAATAGCGCGCGCAGTGATGTCACACGTGTCACGTGTGTGCTCTGTGCAGCGAAGCGTTTGGAAACACGCGGCCGGGCCAGTAGTACCTCGCCTTGATTTTTCCAATAGTGCGGGCTGTGCCCAGATGTCCGGAAGACGGGTCGTCGTGGCACGCTTCCAAAATTTCGTCACGAAGGTCCGCGGGGATGACGAGAAGGTAATTCGCTCTTGTTCCGGGGCTGAAATTCTTCTTCACAAGGACGGAGTTTCTCAGGCTGAATGCTGGTAAGCTGCGTTTGAAGGTCCTAGGAACGGCAACGTTGCATCCATCGAGGTACTCGATTATGACGCGTAAGTCGGGGTCGGCACGCTGCTGGGCGGCTAGGTCGCTCTCCGTCACGATCCCGAAGAACGCGCTGTCTTCATCAGAGTCTTGTGGTGGTGGGTCGACGGGGGCGCGGGACAGGCAGTCGGCGTCAGAGTGTTTCCTGCCGGATTTATAAACGACTGTAACGTCGAACTCCTGCAGGCGCAAGCTCCACCGCCCAAGACGGCCAGAGGGGTCCTTCAAATTGGCGAGCCAACACAGCGCATGGTGGTCTGTTACAACCTTGAATGGCCTTCCATACACGTATGGGCGAAATTTTGAAATCGCCCATATAATAGCCAGGCACTCTTTCTCAGAGGCAGAATAGTTTTTCTCCTCCTTCGACAGACCACGGTTAGCATAGGCGATTACCCTTTCGCAGCCGCTTTGCTTTTGGACAAGGACGGCACACAAGCCTATATCACTGGCGTCCGTATGCATTTCCGTTTCGGCATTTCCGTCGAAATGAGCGAGCACGGGCGGGCTTTGCAGGCGTTTTTGCAGCTCGCCGAATGCTTTTTCTTGGTCGTTTTCCCAGCTGAAAGGGGTGCTATCTTTCGTCAAGCGCGTGAGTGGCTCTGCAATGCGTGCGAAGTTTGCGATGAAGCGCCGGTAGTATGCGCACAGCCCGAGAAATCTCCGCACGCCCTTCTTGTCTTTCGGCCTTGGGAAGTTCGCAATGGCTGAAGTTTTTGCCGGGTCAGGTAGGACTCCCGCGGCGTTGACGATGTGGCCCAAGAACTTGAGTTCCCCGTATGCGAAACGGCACTTTTCAGGCTTCAGCGTCAACCCCGACGTACGAATGGCCTCGAGTACAGACTCCAACCTTGCAAGGTGTTCGTCGAAAGTCCGGGCGAATACCACTACGTCGTCGAGGTATACGAGGCAGGTGTGCCACTTAAGGCCAGCTAACACAGTGTCCATGACTCTTTGAAACGTCGCTGGTGCTGTGCACAGCCCAAACGGCATCACCTTGAACTCGTATAGGCCGTCTGGGGTTATAAATGCAGTCTTCTCTCGGTCTCTCTCGTCCACTTCAATTTGCCAGTAGTCGGTCTTCAGGTCCATCGATGAGAAGTACTTCGCGTGGCAGAGGTGGTCGAGGGCGTCGTCGATTCGGGGGAGGGGGTACACGTCCTTTTTCGTGATTTTGTTCAGTCGCCGGTAGTCAACGCAAAACCTTAATGTGCCGTCTTTTTTCTTTACGAGTACGACGGGCGCAGCCCAGGGGCTTTTCGATGGCTGTATAATGTCATCGCTCAGCATGTCGTCGACTTGAGTCCGGATGGCTCCCCGTTCGTGTGAAGAGACGTGGTACGGTGACTGTCGGGTAGGTCGGGCTCCATCTTCGGTTATTATTCGGTGCTTCGCTAGAGGGGTCTGACGTAGTTTTGCGCTCGACGAAAAACATTCGCTATAGCGACGCAGCAAAGCCAATAATTTTTTCCGTTGTTCTTGCGGTAGCGCCGGATTCACGTCGAATGGCTGCGGGAGCTTGAATGTTTCTACGGGTGTGCGTTCAAAGTCGGCGACTGCGATCACATCACTTGCTTCTTGCGTTTCTTCGAGGAACGCAATTGCAGCTCCCTTGTTTAAATGCTGGTACTCTTCGGTGAAATTAGTGACCAACACGTGAGATTGGCGTTGCTTAAAGTGCGCAATGCCTCTTGCGACGGAGACACCGCGGTCGAGAAGCAACCTTCGATCACTCTCTACGATAGCGTCGATGTCAGAAGCAGCATCCTCACAGTAGACGGCGATCATCAAGCTTGCGCGGGGTGGCAGGGTGATGTGATCGTCGGCGATCCTGACAGCAGCACGGTGATCGGGGTTCGGCTGCGGCGTCGTGGAGTTATTGGAGGAAAATGTTATCGACTTGGTCTGCAGATCAATTATTGCGCCGTTGTCCGTCAAAAAGTCCATTCCGAGAATCACGTCGCGGGAGCAGTTAGGCAGAACGACGAACGCCGCAGGGTACGTTGTGCCTTCTATTGTGACGCGCGATGTGCACGTTCCACTTGGCGTCACGAGGTGGCCTCCTGCTGTGCGTATGTGCGGACCGTCCCATCTGGTCATAACTTTCTTCAGTTTAGACGCAAATGGTCCGCTCATTACCGAATAGTCAGCTCCCGTGTCTACGAGGGCGACTACGTCAAAGCCGTCGATGCACACCTTGACGTCAGATGCAGTCGTCCTCGAGTTCCGGGTTCGTCGGGGCGTCGTATCTCTGCTTGTACGTGTTGATGGTCGGACACTGTGCATCGTCGTTGTCGTCGTCTTCTCAACGGACGTCTCGGTCAGGTCGGGTACGCGTCGCGCCGTGTAGCTGTCGTCGTGTTCGGGAGTCTCGTCAGGGTTAGGTCGGGTCGGCGGGATGAGGGCATGTCGTGAATCACTGTCTTCAGCGCGTCCTTGCGTCGTTGGAGGGTTTCTAGTTTTTCGCCGTAGAAGTTGCCTCCAGAAGTTGCCGCCTTTAGTTTCCCCCGCGTGGGCTGGGGGACCTTCCACGGGCGAAGTCAGCGTTGCTACGGCGGTTCGGCGATTGGTAGGGGTAGGGCGACGGCGAACGGTTGAAACGCGCTGGGCCACGGCTGGTTTCAGATAGATACTCGTCGATCTCACGTGGTCGTTGGCCAGGGAGAGGGCGAGGTGCGTCGACGGAGAAACCGCGCAGTCCGAGTCTTTTGTATGGGCAGCGACGGTAAATGTGGTCGGCCTCTCCGCAGTGGTAGCACAGAGGACGGTTATCGGGAGTTCGCCATACGTCCGTCTTCCTCGGCGTCTGGTTTCGGGCTACCGGGGGTCAGGCGGGTGACAGTGGGCGGCGGTACGGCGGGGCCTCTTGACGGCGTGTTGGAGCAGGGCGGGGTCGACGAACAGCCGCGGAGTATGTCATAGCTTGTGGCTCTCGGGGTACCTCGGATGGCGTAGAAGTTCCCAACGCTTGTTGCACTTCTTCTCTAATCACGTCGGTGAGGGAAGTGACTTGGGGCTGCGGCGGCGTTGGGAGAAGTTTCCGCAGCTCCTCTCTCACTATTGCGCGGATAGTCTCGCGTAGGCTGTCGGCCGGGATCCGCGTGCTGCCAAAGTCGTTCACATTGGCCGCGCCAACAAAGTTGCGGTCATACTGCTTAGCACGCATTTCGAGGGCTTTCTCAATGGTGCTGGCTTCGGTCACGAATTCGGCGACGGTTTTGGGCGGATTTCGGACAAGTCCAGCAAACAGTTCCTCCTTCACTCCGCGCATTAAGAAGCGCAAGTTCTTTTCTTCCGTCATTTCGGGGTCCGCGCGGCGAAATAGCTGCTTCATCTCCTCAACGAAGATCACGACACCTTCGTTGGGGTGTTGCGTGCGCGTTTCCAACAAAAGGGCGGCTCTTTCTTTCCGCACGACGGTAGTGAAGGTCTTAGTAAACTCGCTTTTGAACTGAGCCCAGTTTGTCAAGGAGCTCTCGTGGTTCTCGAACCAAGTGCGAGCCGAATCTTCCAAGTAAAAGAAAACGTGCCGGAACGTTTCTGCGTCGTCCCACCTGTTGAATTTCCGGACGCGCTCCAGTTTCTCCAACCATTCTTCTGGGTCTTCTGCGGGGGCTCCTCGGAACGATGGCGGTTCCCGGGGCTGCTGCAGGACGATTGGCGACGTTGTTTCTTGCACCATGGTGTTGGTTGCAGCGTTCCTTTTCTTGGGCCCTTCTGGCATCAAACCGAACTCGGGCGGTAAATCTTGCAGGCGGGGGCTGGCTCTTCTTGGACTGGCTTGGCGGATTTTCGAGGTTGTAGTGGGCATGAAGGGTGCGTACCCAGCACCACCACCAGATGTCACGAAGACAAGGACGATGCAGTGGTATTGAATGAGAAACACGTTTATTGGAGCGAACTTGTGCTCCCCTAACAACTCAAAAGAATACAGAGGCGGCGAAGCAGCGGTCAACAAAGTGACTTGCACAGGCGAGTGTCGTCGAATCGAATGCCCCGGCGTCCGCACTGCAGGCTTTTTATCTTTTGGCGCGCGTGGTTCTCGAAACGTCGATTCGCATCGAGAACATAGTAGATCCAAGAAGATTATTCTGGGCTGTTCACGTTAGATCGGAATGCTCTCCCTATCACAACAGATAACACATGCGGCACAGAAAGAAAGAATAGAACACGCGCTTCCCTTGGCGCAGAGATAACACAGACCGGCGCAGCCGGGCGGTAAAAGCAAAACACAAATAAACAAACCCAATGTATGGTTCGCGGCAATATGAACGGTAGCGCTTAACGACCGCGCTGTATACTTTTTTAAGTGTGAATACACTTTATAAGCGACCCCAAACCATCCACCGCCGGCGGCGGCGGCGGCGTCGGCGGCGTCCGCAGTGCTCCTCTATAAAGAAAAACAGCATCCGGCGCCAGGTTTCGATCCGCGGACTTTGCGGCCGCAGCGCGACGCTCTACCGATCAAGCCACGGACGCGACGGTGATATCAGTGTTGACGCGCCTTATATCTTTAACGCATTCAAACTACGTCGTCAGCGGCGTGCGTTGGCGACTCAGCGGCGTTATAGCGGCTTGATAACTGCGTGGTGTACACGTGATACTACAAACCCGATGGAAGAGATGGAAGAGAAGGCGGCGAGGCGGTGGGCTGCGGGGGCCGAGCGCAAGCGCCGCAAGCGGGCCGACAACCGTGTATTCGCACTTTCACATTCTCCCCCTCGGGGAAATGCGGGGGAATTTTTTTAAATAGCAGAGCTGTTGTACAAGCCGTAAGTTTGCCGCGGGGGAAACAAATACCAAGAAAATTCCGAGCGCACGTGAGCGCGTGCCTCGCGGCGACCGATGAGCGCCCTAGGGACGCGCAGTGGTTTTAGCAAAAATGCTGGCAAAAACCGCGATGCAAGAGAAAAGGGCGAGCGCTCATGAGCGCGTCCTTACGGCAGCCGCCACGTGCCCGGCTCTCGC
The DNA here is from genome assembly GCF_048455015.1 of Haemaphysalis longicornis. Classification (NCBI taxonomy): domain Eukaryota; kingdom Metazoa; phylum Arthropoda; class Arachnida; order Ixodida; family Ixodidae; genus Haemaphysalis; species Haemaphysalis longicornis. Next base: position 63,561,498 of record NW_027526385.1, read on the forward strand.
AGTGCCTTTACCTTTACCAAAAAACAGAACTAAGCCTCTTTCGTCAAGAACTACCGATCATGTAAGAAACCCCACTGCTAATGCTAAAGATGAAAAGACATAAAGCTAAAGGGCTATAATATAAAATAAACGCCCAACCCGGACCACATACGTATCACGGGTGTCGCCAATTAAAAATAAACAAACTGGACCGAAGTCAACTAGAGTTTTGAAGAGAAGGAAAAACCCACCGAAGTGGAAAATAAAAGGGAAAAATGCTACGCAGCGACACCACAGCCAGGAGAGCGGGCCCGGGGAGACTCCCCTGATCTCCCCTGGGACGGTAGCAGGAAAGGTTGGGATGAGGGATGCGGATGGTGGTAATAAGGAACGGGTTATGGGAAAGTGGGTGGGAATGGGGACAGCGAGGTTTTCGTTCTAATCCTTAGATGTCTGACTCCTAAAATAGGCCTGAAAACTCAGGATGGGCGTCAGACGGTCCCAATTGGAATTCAGCAGACCCCACTATAGGTTCCAACCATCTGAGCTCCGACAGCGAAGAACAGGGAGAACCTGCGACGGAGTGACGACACTTAATCTCTGGACCCCTTTCACAACCAGCCCCCCGGCTAACACCCACCAGGTCCCCCGAGTACTCAAGAGACACTTGCCCAGCCTACATAGGTACTAATCCCCCTCGTCTCAACGGTTTCGGATACTGGTAAAGGTAACTGTCCGGCAGACGGGGTAAACTGTACCCTGTACGCATCCGTCGATCCTATGTGCCCCTGAATCACCTATCTCCATAGGAAGGCCTGTGTGACTTATAGGGTTTCGGTGGACCTCTTATGTGCTCCTATGCCAACCACTCACCCACCAGGGAACCCTCCCCATACGGGCAGCAGTCATCAGGTGGAAGGAGTAATCCTTATAGAGTACGACCAGCCCTACTCCCGATACTAAGGACGAGAAGCTTCCCTAAGAAGTGAGCCAATCCCTCTTTCCTCGGTCCTAGCAAGTGCGCGCCTCCTAGACTGGTCATTACTAAAGGCCAGAGACATTGGCCATCATGAGCACCTATCGAAGGCCCTGGATCCTGTTGTCCAGGAACCTTCGTGTCGGCAGCGAGCAGTCGTGCCCGCGTGGGGTGACTGCGGCAGACCCTTAATAAGGGATCCTTTTTCACCGCTTTTAAGCCAAGTTCCCAGGGCCAACCTCGGTAGCCACCCAGGCTGTCCGGGCCTGCCTCCGCGTCCAGCATCGGCTCTGGGGCAAGGAACTGGCCCATACAGTTCCAGGGAGTTGCTGCCACTCCCTTGGGGTTTTGCATCCCCGGGTGAGACCTGGCACCCACCGACCGCTGCCGTTGGCAACTGACCAAAGCTAGGCAGCCGAAACCGCCTTCGCCCAGCCAGCTGGCGGGGGGGACCACGAGCAGGTGGCAGTCGGATTTGCCCCCCCAGATGAAAAGACACTCTGCATGGAAGAGGTCAGCGCGGCCACCGCGTTGTCTCAAGGCTTCTAATGGATACTCCTTCCCGAGACGACTTGCAGATCCCGCCACCGCTGCCTAGAGTCGGTGACGAATACCTGGTGGAAGTCTACACTCCTGAGGTTTTCTTCGCATCCACCACTGCCCACTAAAAAGGCGATGACCCCTTCGATGCATATATGACAATTATTAGCACAGCAACTATGCAAATAAACAATGATACTTGAACTTAACTTTGTGTCCCGCAATGCTCACCTACAACAGAATCGCTATTCTAGTCTTGTGCCTGAGTGCCAACTTCCCGATTTTTTCGCTAATTTGCGAGCCGAAGACTCAGCTGTCACTGCTAGGCACGCAGTCACGAGCGCTCGCCATTTTCTCGGTCCTCGGGATTTCGCCAGTTCTTTTGCTAATGCCACTGCGCGTGCCGAGGAGAATCGGTGGTCGCCGCTGGGCACGCGCTCACGAGCGCTCGGTATTTTCTTGGTATTTTTTGCGGCAACGGCCAACTTACCGCTTGCACAACAGCTCTGTGGTTAAAAGCAGCTTTACCGCCAAAAGGGCACAGTCCCCTCAGAGACAGAACATCTCAGATGTAGAACATCTCAGGTATAGAACATCTCAGAGATAGAGCCTACAAGCTCTACGCCGTCGGCTTCGATTAATATGTCCGGGGGACGGCCATGACAGCCGTAGTCAAATCAGTAGCGAAGCACATCCCCACATAAACCTGCCCTGCGTGGCCACTGCACAGGCAAAGGACGGGGCCATTGCCCTGGATACCCTCCAAGTAAAAGCGGATACAGTCATAATAGGCGTGAAACTGGCGTGACACTACTTGGGAGGGGGGGGGAGCGGAGGGAGAATTTACAAAACGTCTCGGCGCCTACTGCTCCACAATCCACCCAAAAGAAGGTCAAGATTGTTTTGACTCCGATTCGGTCGACTCTCCAGGGCAAAAGAACCACCCACGAAATCTCCGCACATCTATTCCGCCAGGTGGCTCAAGAGTACATGGGAAAGCTTGCTCCCGTTTTGCTTTTACATAAAAATGCAGCGTTGTTCAAATACGTAACCGCTCCAATCCCTAAACAAAGCCAAGAAGCACCCTCTCCCGCTCCTCCAAACACATTTTCTTTCCCGACCGAGCTCTTTTTGCAGTGTTTTGTACAGGTCTTCGAGTAGGGTGTTTTCTGAGACAACCAGAGCCCGTGTATTACATAGTACGGAAGTTTCCTGCAAGCACGAGTATTGATAGAACACTTTAACTTTCGCACCAGCTCTGGGATAAAGAGCTCCGCAGCTCTGGTTTAGAATCCTAGCTTCAGGTGTTGGAAAGGGCTTTTGTAGCGGGAGTCTCGAATGTAGTAATGAACATGAGTAATCCTAACATCTTGATTCCCCCACAAAAGTTTATTTTAACTCCAAATGAGCTTCATTTCCTGCTACGGATTTGTGCAGATGCTGTAGTCATTCAAACCAAAGCTCCTGACTGTACCTTATGGTCTCAACGCAGATAAAAACTTCAACCTGCTTTCTTCAGCTTCGGGCGCAAACTGCCCCCATTCAATGGACTGTCATTCTCTTAGAATCCTGATCTTTTGTGTGTGGACAATACGCGGGTGACCAATCCATCACAAGCCACCCAACTTGAGGTTGCCAATATACTTCTTACCGTTGTAGATGACATTAGGCTTCTCCTTCTGCAGATCAGCAGCGCCAATACTAAAAGTGCACAAGGCTGACATTTAGGAAATTCTTGGGGTTTTACCCTACATCTGACAGCTCGAATCTATAATAAACATAGGAGTAGAGTGTCAGAATTTCTGCCTCAAGATTTCCCGCCTCGTTGTCCATGGATGGCGGGATTATCGGATCCCAGTTTATAAATTCCGCTCCTGTCACCTCAAAGAGGTGTACATGCTGCCCACACATCTCATCCGCTCCAGAGGTCTTAACATAACAACAGAACGTACGCTCCGAGAAAACAAAGCAGCTTCCTCTCTCTGATCGCAAACATGGTCGACGAGACCACACTACGGTTTCAAAACGACTGGAATAGTACCTCAAGGTACATCTGCTCCAAATGCGACCCACTAAACAGCACAAGGACGATGAAACTCCTCAGCATCTTGCCGTGGCAGTGACCTGTCTTTTCCGACAAAGCTTTTCCTTTCTGAGGCCACTCGGGAACAATATGTTCTCCCCTTGCCCGACGGCATGTTGGATAATAAAATTAACGCCTTCAGAAATACAGCCATCAACGCGACAATAGCAGCTGTTGTTGGATCTGCCATGACATTTCTTAGATTCCCGACTGTCGCAACACAACACATATAGCCTTACTGATGAAGTCAAGCTGTGCGGAATCCTCAGCAGCATTCAGACCTTACAAAAGATGTCGTAGAGTGTCACCGCCCTCTACAAGTCCTTCATCGTCACTGATCCCCACTTCGCTCGTAAGAACTAATTTGTAATTTTCCCTCAATTCTATAGTCACCAACATGCGCTACAATACATGAGACCTCACCCGCGATGGTACCATGGCCGTCGTGGTCTGACACCCTGACACACATTTAGACCGGACGTAAACCATTCGGCACAAAGAGACACCGGGAATTATTACACAAGGCTTGTGGTTTCAATACCTACACAGAAACAACCCGATCCAACACACGCATTCGAACACTGGCATCAGAATTAGCCCTCAGGAGCGGTGAAGCACTCAAAACGGCTTAACGTCTTTTGACTCAGAGGATTTCTTGCTCCTCTCGAGTTCATTCTGAAACGTCCCAAATCTTTTACAATAAACTTTATGCCCTCCCCATATGCTGTTTAAATGAGCTGCAAGCCTCACTGCTGGGCCTACTTGCCCTTACAGTGGCAAAAAAGCATACACAACTTATCTCGTATTATTACGCGTTCCACTCATCATGCGGAGAGTGTGTACACAAACTTCACCAAATACATGGGGCTGTGGTGCACCTATTTGTTAAACCCGCCATTGCGTGCATAGCAACACTTCATTGTTAATGAACAAGCTTTATTACAACCTTCTTCGCTCCTCCTTTACCAAAGCAGGGCTTTTTGGCGTGCCACTCTGAAATGAAGTCATCCAATCGTCATCGAATCCTCTTCTCTTGGCCTCTTTGAAGGGCAGAGATCGGTATTAGTAACTGTAGAACTTAGCAGATTGTGAAGAAGGTGATTCTCGAAGCACAGCGTCTCTCCACCTCTTCGCTCCTGCGGTTCCTGAAAAGGCCAGGGTCAGATTTAAAATATGGTTACAGAAACTGTGCCCATGAGGAGAACAGCTTCACTCATTTTAATTCGTCTTTATTATGTATACGTAAACAATAATGCAAGAAATCAAAAGATGTAGTAACGCTAAAAACACTGTTACTTAAAAGGCAGAATTTGGACACCACAGAGTCCTCGAACATCGCACGTGCCTTAAAGGGACAGACAACCGATTTTTGTCGAGTATATATTCTTTATCCCAAATGAAAGGGCACCACTTAAAGCACCTTGACGAGAAACGGTTTGGCTGATAACGCTCTAGAACTTTTTAAATCGAATTTTTTTATCTACGAGACGTATGTGTCCCTCCCAAAACTAATGCTGGCAACCATGACATAGAGTAGCTCGGCAACATACTTTTGTCTGTATGCGAAATAAAAAACGATATTTAAAAACCTGTTACCAGCTAAAAAAGTTTGAATCGCAGGCTTTCCTGTTCCTTATGTGTTTTTTTAATGCAAGGGTCTATTTTGCACGAATGCGCCATCTGTTGGGATAGACGATAGGTAGAATCTGGCTTCATGTTGTGGAGGCGGGAAGTTCGATTCTCCCTGGGCGCGACGTTTCTTTTTGTTAAGCTGCCGTTGGCGTATTTGGAGGCTGAAATCAAATATTTCGGCAGAACAGACGCCCCTGACTCTGACAGAATCGTCAAAGCTCCTTCGCTGGGTCTGTTTGCTGAACGCTGCCGTTGATTCTGGGCATGGTGGCTCAGTTAGCTACACTGAGAGCAACCCAGCGGCGGCGGGCAGCGCGTCTTTAGAATTTTCAAAGTAATGTTTAGAAATACATATACTATTTAAGCTTGTACAAATACTTGTGTTAAAAGGTTTTCAATACGTAAATAAATGTTTCAGCAGTTACAGTAGCTGCTAGGTTTGCAGGTCACGTGACAGGGACACATATTGTAGTGTCTAGTTTCGACACTACGAACCGCCACCCTTCCGATTTGAGGAAGTTTGCTGCGAAATTAAAATTATTTCTGCCAGTTTGTTTAAACATTGCTTGTGGTTACCGGGCTATATAAAACGCTGGCTTTCATGTGAGCTAGAGAACATATACGCGAGAAAAACCGGTTGTCTGTCCCTTTAACAGTGGCCTGGGCAGCAGCCGAGTACTGCATGATCACTGTGAACTTGCACTTCATTTCTTTAGTTCCCGGTATACGTATGGCATCGCGGGGCGAGGTGCAGCGACGTGCGAGTGAGCGCAGCTCGATAAGTTCATGATAAAGCCGGACGACAAAAGAGTAAAAAAGAGCATCTGGTTATGTTCTCCAAAAAATGTGTTTCGTAGACTCGGGGACGGTGTGGAGACGTGGGAGCTGCTTTTTGTCTTTGCATCAGAGTGTGGAGACCTCATGATGGAGTTCCAGCTGTGCAAGCAGCATTAGGCAACTCTTATTTTGTAAAGTTGCCTCAAGTGAAGATCTGGTTAAGACCAGTGGCCTTCTGCCTGTTTTGAATCCCTTTTCCTTCGTGATCCCCTCCGGTGTTTTGGTTTTTCGACATCCTGAGCGAACTGACCCGGAGTCATCCTTCGTCCTCAACAGTATGCCTAAATCTATTTACGTGGCCCGGACAGCATGTATGCCCCGTCATTCCCAACTATACGCTCCTAACTATAACTAATGGGTGCCTGACTTCTAATGCATGGTGAATAATAAACTAAGCCTTTGTTCTGGTCCTTCAATAGCTAGCACTCCCTAGTCTCGAGACACTTCTTGAAGCTTGTAAACAGAGAAAAAGCGATCGATACAAGTGAAGTAGAAACAGAGACATTTGAGGGACCCTGGAGTTGGAAAAACTCTGCAAACGTTTCCGCCAATTTTCACGAACGGTACAGATGCTACGTGTAACAGTAAGCCAAACGATGTCCCTTACCTGACATCTGCTCGATCACTCCCGAAACGAATATTTTGGCTTGCCCAATGTAAAGTAGCGGTGGTTTTCCTTATTAGCTTGAGTACGATTCCTATACACAGTTCGTGCCAACCACATATTTCTCCACAGCTACCTCCTGCCCTATTCGCAATATCTTCCTTCTCAGCATATTATGCCGTATCTCAATTTTTGTCATACACACCCATATCCTGAATTGAGGTCCAGCTTAAGTACTCTCCACTAGAAATGGCTGCCACCAGTTGACGTCGGCTGGCTGCCCACTTTAAAGCACTCTGAGCGCTCTGACCTGTCCCAAGCCTACTGAAAAGCGCGGAATAAGCTGTGCTCTCACAACAGAAAAAATGTGCCATGTTTCTCTCTCAATCGCTTTTGCCGTGGAAATGTCATTTCGATGGCACTAATAGTAGGATATAGTCATCAGCGACTCCGCCATTAGTATACTGTTTCTGTGGAAGGGGTGAATTTTATTGGGCCCGGGTGGATATGACCCCGTCGGCCCCACGCAGCCAAAACATGGCCGTTTTGACGAGCAGTGAGACCTGCGGTTGTCAAGCTATAGGCTAAGACTACCTGCTTATCTGCAACTACCTCATTTGTGTGACCATGAATGGCCTAGAAAAGTGAGCTTACCAGGGAAATTAAAACCTAGGCTACAGCGCGGCGAGCTAATGCGTACCATAAACGTTCATTTCGGGCCCAGCTTTAGCGATCAGCTGTCTGCGATGAATATATTTTTTTAATCGCTCGGGTGTGATTGGAGGTGTGAATTTGGACTATTTTCCCAAACCGCCCTTCAAATCCTGCAGCAATACCTTCCTAGGATAAATGTTACTATCGTCTGGACACCTGCCCACTCCAGTCCTCGTGGAAACCTCGCCACCCACACGAGTGCCCGAGAATTAGCCGGCCGGGCTCCACAAAAAGATCAGCAGAGGGTTAACCAGCCGTTTGTCCCGTACAGAGATATCACTCAACATTATAGGCTTTCCTACAGATACATCCGCCAGGCCATAAATCCCTCACAAAAGAGCAAGAAACCTCACTTAGGCAGCTACAGACCAATACTTTTCCGCCCGCTACCAGGCTTCACGCTATATTTCCTACAATGTATACATCCACTTGCCCTCACTGTGGAGAGCTCTCAACCTTATATCACATGGTGTGGGCTTTTCAACATAATAAGAATATAGACACAATACGAAATCCAACTTTAGAGCAGTGGGAGCGAGAGCTGGCCAACTCTGATTCTCGTCGCCAGCTTCGACTCGTCGAGAGGGCGAAGCCGGCAGCAAGCTCTACTGGGGTCCTGGACTGACGAATCCACTCACAGAGCTCTTATTTGATATCAATAGAAGTTTTCCTCCTCCTCAAAGTACACGCAAATACTGCAGGGATGCACTAGTGTACATCAATGCAAATATATGTGGGCCGCCTCAGGATGCTTCTTTCGTTTTTCCCAGATCTAATGCATTTATGAAGGGTTCATATCTTAATAGCCTCAAAAACTTGTTTCATTGATATTACGCACCGAAGCTACACCTGAGCAATAAGGTGAGCCGCAGCAGGGGGCTTCGGATTAATTTCGACCACCTGCGGATCGCTAACTTGGACCAAAATCTTCGAACACGGCAGTTTGGTTTCACGCCTCCATCATAAAGCAGCCACCGCGGCAACGATCGAACCCGCCGCGTCCTTGCGTCCAGCAGCCCAACGCATTAATCACTGATCCGACGTGTCGGGTCAATTTTGAGAACTTACATCATGATGTTTGCACACACGGAACCTTTGTTAATACCCCGACATGCCCAGTACTCCATCGAATGGACGTACTTCGCTGGTTATAAAACTAAGGAAATAAAGACCCGCTCCAGCGCCGCCTAGAGCTTCACCCCCTTCAACCACCCTGCAATCACAGCGGTGAAAATTAGTCAGTGTGCTTGAGCGAAGTGGGCGTGTGATCTCCCTGATAAACACGGTGTGACGCAGAGGAGCTTGCTGCTCAGCGCAAATAGTTGTTTGGCGAAGCCGCATACCCAAAAAGATATAAGGGCATACTCCACGGCTCCATATAGATATCTATACATAGGGATTTATGTATTTGTTTACTCTTGATGATGACCCGTCTTCTTCAAGAATTACGGTCCCCGTCCGAAACATCCAAGTAAAGTTGTTTTTTATAAAGCGCCCAATTTGACTTTTTAACCATCAGTACAAATACAGTTATATATATATATATATATATATATATATATATATATATATATATATATATATATATATATATATATATATACATATATATATATATATAACAGTGCAGGGCTTGGCAGCTGAATAGTATAATAAATTAGAGTCATCACGAAAAACATAACAATATTTAATACGACGTTTCGGCTGGGAGCCAGCCTTTTTCAAGAGCAGTACATAGGTCGAATACAGATACAGGGTGTATGTAGGCTCGCAGGGAGCGCTGTGAGCACGTGGACACATTATTTCAAAAGTGTGCAAGAAGGAAGTACAGCAAGAAACAAGTGGAAAGAAACGTACTGCACGACTGGGCGCGCAGGTAATCCATCTCAATATACAACGCGGCGAAAAGCAAAAGTGAGGCACTTAGGAAGCGTGTTTCCTTCAGCCACCGCCCACCCACGAAAAGTAAACAAATGAGGAAGGGGTACTGGGCATCTCACTCCAAAGGAGCGGAAACAACCTGCCGCATAAGGCGGAAGCATAAAATCGACAATTCGTCATCCAGACACCGGGGAACGCAAAATGGCAGAAGGCGACGTTGAAGTTCAATCCTCCCGCCTGCATTCTTGAACTTCAACGTCGCCTTCTGCCATTTTGCGTTCCCCGGTGTCTGGATGACGAATTGTCGATTCTATGCTTCTGCCTTATGCGGCAGGTTGTTTCCGCTCCTTTGGAGTGAGATGCCCAGTACCCCTTCCTCATTTGTTTACTTTTCGTGGGTGGGCGGTGGCTGAAGGAAACACGCTTCCTAAGTGCCTCGCTTTTGCTTTTCGCCGCGTTGTATATTGAGATGGATTACCTGCGCGCCCAGTCGTGCAGTACGTTTCTTTCCACTTGTTCCTTGCTGTACTTCCTTCTTGCACACTTTTGAAATAATGTGTCCACGTGCTCACAGCGCTCCCTGCGAGCCTACATACACCCCGTATTCGACCTATGCACTGCTCTTGAAAAAGGCTGGTTCCCAGCCGAAACGTCGTATTAAATATTGTTATGTTTATCGTGGTGACTCTAATTTAATATATATATATATATATATATATATATATATATATATATATATATATATATATATATATATATATATAAATATTGTGAGCATCCTTGGGCAATCTACCGGCACCGGTTGGCACAGTCGGTCTTGGTGTGGGATCATCGGACTGCCATCAGTGCTTCCTCTTCATCTGTACATTATCATCATCATTAGCGAACGTGCTCTAGCACTTCGTCCTCATCTCTGTGAATACTCATCATCATGTACTCGGGCGTTCCCTGCTCGAGCCTCGGAATAAACGGTCGACCCGAACATCGGCCTCTCCGGTGAACCTTGTCCTCTCAATATATATATATATATATATATATATATATATATATATATATATATATATATATATATATATTGTGAGCGGTGTTTTCATACCGATCGCTACAGTGGTCATTCTCCCCATTCATAGCATCTAGAAACACTCCCATCATCAGCATCATCGTCATTCACGCGCCACCGGCTGCCACCCTGATATCGCGTGCCTCGTGCGACTGTCTTCTTCGTCGAAGTCTCTGCGGGTTGTTCCTTTCGCGAAGCCGGAATAAACGGTCTGTGCTTCCCCGTGACTTTGCCATTCAAGTGGTGGAGTTGCCTTTTGACCCCGTCCTCCGCCGCTCCCAGTTACACCCCTGGAGCTCCGTTCGGGTCGACGCATCCTGCTACCAGCTCCGCCGATGCAGCGAGAAGCCAGGTCGGAGTCCGCCGCTCAAACGGCGTCGACGTGGTTGCTAACAAGCCCCCAGCGTGACCCTCCCTTCTTCGCTGGTCTTCGCGGGGACGATGTCGACGACTGGCTCGACGAGTTCAACCACGTCAGCCAGTTTAACAGGTGGGATGACGTTTTTAAGCTGCACATTGTCCCCTTCTCTCTAAACGAGGTGGCGAAGACGTGGTTCTACAACAACAAAGGACGCTTCGCTGATTGGACCACCTTTACGGATGAGATACGCCAGGCCTTCGGCACCCCGTCTCTTCGCTCAGATTGTGCCAGAAAGAAGCTGAACTCTCGCGTGCAACATCCCGAAGAAACATACATTTCTTACATCGAGGACGTTCTTGCCCTATGCCGCAGGGTGGACGAAAGCATGCTCGAGGCTGACAAGGTGCGCCACATCTTGAAGGGAATTGCTCCTTTCGCATTTAACGCCCTTGCTCTTCAGAACCCCACAAGCGTAAATGATGTGCGAACAACCTGCCTACGTCTCGACCAGTTGCAGTCTCTTCGCTTGAAACCTGATCCCTCGTCAACTTGCATGGATGGGGACATGAACTTACGTACCCTGATACGTAGTATCATCCGTGAGGAGCTACAAAACCGTACCTCACCGTGCCCCCCACGTGACAACTGTCGCCCGAACGCGTCCTACCTGCGAGACCTCATCAAGGAGGAGCTTGCGTTCATGACGGCGGTACCATCTGTTAACCCCGTCCCTTCTACCATCCACGCCATGTCATACTGCGATGCCGCTTCGAAACCACCCATGCGAGTGGAAGCTCCCCCGCTACCACCTTCTCACGGACATCTGACAGCAATTTCAACCGGTCCGTATCCTCAGCCATACTACTCGCACGTCCGTCCCGACCGTCAGCTTTTCCCGCGGGACCGCGCCGTCTGCTACTACTGTGGTATTCGGGTTCACATTTCTCGCTTTTGCCGGCGACGCCAACAGGACGAGCGACGAAGTTACGCGCCTGATGAACGGGATGACACCCGCTTTGTCTACGGGGCTCGTCGTAATGGGTACGTTTCGCCTCCTCGCCGTCCTTCGCCTCCTCGAGACTCGACCGATATTTCTTATAATCGTGCGGCACGACGTCGATCACCCTCGCCGTATCGCCGCTCACTGTCGCCTCTTCGACCTGCTTCCCGTCCCACTGACCAGGCTTCGGAAAACTAGCGCCTGCAGTTTTTCAAGGGGAAACTGCATTGCTCCGAGAAACCAGAACTCCTCCGGACCGTCCGTCGAACATTTTATCCGTAGAAGTGGAAGGGGTGTGTATTGATGCACTTGTGGATACGGGAGCCAGTGTTTCGGTTATTAGCGCACAGTTGAATTCCCGCCTGAGAAAAGTTAGAACTCCCTATACCGGTCCGTCTTTACGAGGAGCAAATGGTGATAAGATTCGCCCCTGTGGGTACTGTACAGTGCGTGTTATGATTGACGGGCTTCTACATCACATTCAGTCGTGTTATGATTGACGGGCTTCTACATCACATTCAGTGTGCGGTGCTGACTCTATGTGCTTATGAAATCATTCTGGGTTGGGAATTTTTATCAGCATCGTCCGCGGTAATTTCCTGCCGACAACCGGCTATTCACCTCACCGAGACAGCCATTGCCAGTGTTTCAAATGCGCCAATACAGCGTTTGGTAGCCACCGAAGATTGTGTTCTGCCTCCCGGTAAAGAAACTGTATTTTTTGTGGCCTGCGACAATATCGCCGACGGAGATGTCTTTGTCACACCAGCTGGGAGTTTCGCTTGTAAAGGAGCCATAATACCACCATGTCTCGTTCGCTTTTCGCGGGGATCAGCTCTAATCGCCGCATTGAATGTTGCCTCTGAGCCGATTCTCCTTCCACAAGGCATTACCGTTGCCACTATTTCCCAGGACGACGTTACCTCTCCAGCACTTTGCCCTCTTGCGTCAGTGCAGTGTGCCTGTAATCCAGAACTTACGGTCTCGTGCCTTACTTCTGCCATCAACCCTGAGCTCAGCTTGGAAAAGAGGGAAGCGCTCCTCGCTCTGCTTACGGAACACAAGGCCTTATTCGACTGCCACTCTTCCACTCTTGGACGGACATCAGCGGCAACTCATCGTATAGAAACAGATGGTTCGTGTATAGTTCGCCGTCGTCCCTACCGCGTTTCGGCCTCAGAACGCAAAATTATTCAGGACAATGTTGACGATATGCTTCAGCGGGACATTATTCGCCCTTCTGGAAGCTCCTGGTCATCACCGGTTGTTTTGGTCCACAAGAAAGACGGCTCCGTGCGCTTTTGTGTGGACTATCGGGCGCTTAACAAAATTACTAGAAAAGACGTTTACCCCATGCCCCGGATTGATGACGCTCTTGACACTTTGCACGGCGCCAAATACTTCTCGAGCCTTGATCTTCGATCGGGATATTGGCAAATCCCTATGAATGAATCAGATAAAGAAAAAACAGCTTTCGCCACACCCGATGGCCTTTACGAGTTTAACGTCATGCCATTCGGACTGTGCAATGCTCCAGCCACCTTTGAGCGCATGATTGACACCGTCCTGCGTGGATTAAAATGGAAGATCTGTCTTTGTTACCTTGACGACATCGTTATCTTCTCGTCCACGTTCGATGAGCACCTTCGACGTGTTGAGGAAGTATTAACCTGCCTCCGCAACGCTGGTCTTCAGCTCAACACCAAAAAGTGTCGATTTGCCAGCACCTCCATCAAAGTCCTTGGCCACGTTGTAAGCAAGGATGGAATACGCCCGGATCCGGACAAGATCAACGCGGTTCTTAACTTCTCTCGGCCGCTCCGTCAAAAGGAACTCCGCAGTTTTCATGGATTGGCTTCTTATTTCCGTCGGTTCATTCGCAATTTCGCAACAATAGCTTCGCCCCTGAACAAACTATTGACATCCGGAATCCCATTCCTCTGGACCGAAGACTGCGAAACAGCTTTCAAAACCCTCAAACAAGCTCTCACATCTGGACCTGTCCTCGGCCATTTCGATGAGTCAGCACCGACAATTCTCCACACTGATGCCAGTGGGCATGGTCTTGGTGCGGTCCTTCTGCAGCGCAATGATTCGTCATTGGAGCGCGTCATCGCCTACGCCAGCCGCACTTTGACACCCGCTGAGCAGAACTACACAATTACTGAGAAAGAATGCCTCGCGGTTGTCTGGGCCGTGCAAAAATTTCGTCCTTATTTGTACGGGCGCCACTTCTCCGTAGTGACAGACCACCATGCGCTTTGTTGGTTATCCTCGCTCAAAAATTTATCTGGACGCCTTGGCCGCTGGGTTCTCCGTTTACAGGAGTACGATTTTACGGTGACTTACAAGTCGGGCAAGACTCACAATGATGCTGACGCCCTGTCCCGTTGCCCACAGCCGTCCACCGAGGATACCACGCCCCCTGCCATCTCTTCTCCCACGCTGACAATGGCGCCTTTGCGCACAGCAGAACAAGATGTTCCATCAAACCTTGTATCTCTTCAGCGAACCGACTCGTACTGCCGAAACCTCATGGAACAACTCGATGGTTCTGCTTCACCACCTAACGGCCGCTCCCGCCGCCAACTAAACAAATTTCGCCTCTTGAATGGTGGAGCGCTTTACCGTCACAATTATCACCCTACCGGCGACAGGTGGGTTCCAGTCATCCCTCATTGTCTTCGGAACCAAATCCTGGAAATCTTTCACGATGACGCTATGGCTGGCCATCTTGCGTTCAACAAAACATACGACCGCATTAGGAGCCGGTTCTTTTGGCCAGGCCTTTCCACCAGCGTCGCAAAATATGTTGCATTATGTCCTGCCTGTCAGCGTCGTAAACGCTCAACCTCAGCCCCTGCAGGGATGCTACAGCCCCTGCCTTGCCCTCCTGCTCCATTCAAAGTCATTGGCATCGACCTATATAGACCTTTGCCTTCAACTTCGACTGGCCATCGATGGATTGTCACTGCTGTAGATCATTTGACTCGATTCGCCGAAACTGCTCCTCTGCGTACCGGCCCCGCTTCCGAAGTCGCAGATTTTTTTCTGCAAGCCATCTTTTTACGTCACGGACCACCTCGCACTCTTTTAAGTGACCGAGGACGCACATTCCTCTCAGCAGTCCTTGCGGAAGTTCTTCGGGCTGCCGGTACCATCCACAAGACCACGTCAAGGTATCATTCTCAGACAAATGGCCTGACAGAACGCTTTCATCGTACTCTGTCTGATATGATTTCTGTCTACATCAACCCCGACCACAGAAACTGGGCCGCCATTCTTCCCTTTGTAACATACGCCTACAACACTGCTGTTCAAAGTAGCACTGGATTTTCACCGTTTTTCCTCGTGTATGGCCGGCATCCACCATCTGTTCTGGACGCATCTTTCTTTTCCTGCCCGGTTTCTCCAACAGTTACCATGACAGATCAATTTGTTTCTCGTGTCGCGCATTGCCGGAACCTCGCCCGATTGAACACCGAGTCCTGCCAGAATGACCGGAAGTCTCGATACGATACAGATCGCCGGGACGTCACCTTCGAACCAGGAGACGAAGTGTTGCTTTCCACACCTCTACGTGCTCCAGGTCTATGTGAAAAGTTAATGCCACGATTCATTGGCCCATACACAGTCCTTCAGCGTACCTCTCCAGTGAACTACTTAGTTACTCCTACGTGTGGTGTCACTGACCGTCGGTGCCGTGGCGTTGAGACTGTGCATGTTTCGCGTCTAAAACGCTTTCTTCGCCGATCGCCATCCCTCTGACTTGCGGCCAGGTTGGCCGCTTCGACCGCCGGGGAAGTTAGTGTGAGCGATGTTTTCATACCGATCGCTACAGTGGTCATTCTCCCCATTCATAGCATCTAGAAACACTCCCATCATCAGCATCATCTTCATTCACGCGCCACCGGCTGCCACCCTGATATCGCGTGCCTCGTGCGACTGTCTTCTTCGTCGAAGTCTCTGCGGGTTGTTCCTTTCGCGAAGCCGGAATAAACGGTCTGTGCTTCCCCGTGACTTTGCCTTTCAATATATATATATATATGGACGTCGTGGGTTCGGATCCCACCCGGCGGGCATTTTTTCACCACTTTCTTTGTGACTAAAAAAATTCATTTATTTCTATGATCTACCGCATTCCCCCCTTTGCTTTCCGAGGTTTTCTTGACTGCCAACCCTTATTCTGTCTTAATTCACCGAGCCCCTCATTTCCCATTTTTGATTCACTACATGCATAGCGAGGGCCTCTGTTCTGGCAGTCTTGGTGCCAAAGGTAGCTTAAGAGGCTTCAACGCTGGTCGACATGTCGTAGACACTCGAGTCACGGCCTGGGGGTTAAAAAGAAGGTCCCCTTCACCCCGAGTAATCCGAGTGGCGCTGGCTACCGCCCCCAAGTGCAGGAAACAAAAAATACCTTAACATAAATACCCTAGAAAGTGGTGGGGAAACAGCCCCGCCGGTAGCGTAGTGTTTATCGCACCAGACCGGTATTCTGGAGGTTGTGGGCTCGGATCCCACCCGGCGGGCATTTTTTCAACACTTTCTTACTCAAAAAATTCTTCATCTGTTGGTGTGACCCACCACAACCTCCCCTTTGCTTTCCGAGGTTTTCTTGACGGCCAACCCTTATTTTCTGTCCTATATATATATATATATATATATATATATATATATATAGTCTAAGCGCTGGTTCGGTCCACGACGCCAGAAGAATATGCATCCGGACAATCCCCCGGTAGTTGTACATAAACGCTATGGGTCAAGTACCAGCAGAAAGGTATGCGCCAGTGGACTCGTACTTCGCAGGCTTTATCTTCCACATGCAGTCATGCTTCACCATTGTCATCAGTTGACTATAATCATCAACGCCAGGTTTGGTTGTGCTCTGGGGCTTGCTCCCTGCCACGCAGGACAAGGCTCGCCTAATGAAGACGTTCTTCAAGACTCCTTGTGCGTGCCTTACAAGTGGTAGAGGTGTGCTCCTTCGATCCCGTGTACCTCGACCCCGGCTTACCCCTGGAGCTGCGCTCAGGTCAGCGTGTCCAATGTTCGACCTTCACTATGATGGAAGGTGGCTCCACCGATATGAACAGCACCATCGGTGCTTCCCCGGCAAGTTCTTCGACACCAGCCTGGACAGTTACCTGCCGGCAGCGCGAACCTCGGTCTTTGGCTGGGCTTCCCCATGAGGAAGTGGAGGACGGGCTGGATAATTACGAGCGAGTCAGCTCCTTCAATCAATGGGACGATTCCCTCAAGCGGAGGCACGTCTCCTTTTACCTTGAACTAATAGCGGAGACATGGTCCTACAATAATCAGCAAGATTTGACTGACTGGCAGCGCTTCACATCTGAGCTGTGCCGAGTCTTTGGCACGTCGTCTACGCGAGCAGAGGCCACCAAGAAGAAAATGGACGAGCGCGTGCAACGACCTGGAGAGTCCTACACGTCGTGCATCGAGGATGTCATCGCATTATGCTGCCGCACGAATAAAGACGTGACGGAGGAAAGCCGAGTTCGCCTTTCCCTCTTGGCAGTTAACGCGCTGGCCGCACAAAACCCCAGCACCATTACCCAGATCGTCACGACGTGGCAGCGCCCCGACGACCTTCAGTCCCTCCGTAAGCAGCCTATCCAGTGGAATAGCCGCGCCTCGACGGACGAAGCCGATCTGCGCTCTTTGATACGTTCGATCATCCGCGAGGAACTGGCAGTGCAGACATCGCACGACTTTTCTGAACCACACCGCGAGGCCTCCATACCGGGTTTGCGCGAGCTAATCAAGCAGGAACTGGCTTCCCCTGTGCCTCCCTCGGAACCTAGAACTGACGTTCACCGAGTCTTTGACCACGCCGCGGTGGCTCCACTGCCTTTTGCTCCCAGTGCTCCAGTTCTGACGGCACCTCTCCTTGAATCTGCATGTTCACCTCTGGCAACTGTCTCTGCTCCTGTCGCTGGACCGCCTGTCCCTTCGCATCCAGGCCATGTCCATCCTTACCCAGTGCCACCGGCTGGTCCTCCTCGGTTTGCGTACGGCTACCCGGCTTGGCGTCCTCCGCGACTCATCTGCTTCTATTGCGGCATCCGGGGGCATGTCTCCCGCTTCTGTAGACGGCGCCAACAAGACGGAAGACTCGCCTACTTCACCATCCCACAAAGCAGCCGTCAACCATCCTAAGAATACTACTCAGAACGGTTGCACGACTCCAGACGCGTTCATTCGCCTAACGAACCCCAGGATCAGCAACGCAGCCCCCGGCCCCCAAGGCTAAGTCCGCCGTCCGACTCCCGCCGCCGCTTTGTCTCGCCGCTTCGTCCGGCCTCCCAGGGCGCCAACTACCACACGGAAAACTAGAAACTGCAGTTTGTTGGGGCAAAACTGCGTTTCAATCGATTTCTAAAGTCACCCTGAACGGCCATCAAACACATTATCGGTTGTCGTCGAAGGAATTGATGTGGAAGCTCTTGTCGACTTTGGTGCTAGTATTTCTATAATTCTTGAAGTCGTGGGTTCCAAACTGCGTAAAGTACGAACCCCCTACCCTGGTGCCTCTACGTGGTGCTAACAACGCTATGATTCAACCTTCCGGACTCTGTACAGCCCGTGTTACCATTGCCGGCATTCGACATCACACTCAGCTCACAGTACTGCCTTCACGTGTTCATCAGATGATATTGGGTTGGGACATTCTCGAATCGGCGTCTGCTGTGATCTCGTGCAAAGAACCCTTGCTTCGTATGAACGACACAGACCTGGCCAGTGTTTCTGATTCTACAGAACTACGATTGGGGACCGCCTCCTGCGATTTTTCTGTGCCTCCTGGACAAGAGGCCATGCTCTCCATTAACTCTGACAAAATTCTCGATGGCGATGTGTTTATTACTCCTACCGGAAAGTTCTCTCTTCGAGGTCTTCTTGTACCCCCTGCCTAATACGTTTTCTCGTGGAACTGCTCTTCTGGTCGCACAGAATACTTCAACCGAGACTATTTTATTACCTCAAGGTACGATGAGGCAGTGAGTGTCGTTTCATTTGAGTCTATTTCATCTGCAGAATGCTCGGCCGGTTATAAATCACCATCGCTCGCCATTAACGATACTATCAGTCCTGATCTCACACCGGAGCAAAAAAAAAACACTACTGAATCTTCTGGCCAAGCACGAAACCCTATTTGAATCCTCCATCTCCTCCGCTCTGCGGCAAACATAAGCAGCCACCCACGGATTAGAAACAGATGGTTCTTGAATCATTCACCGCCGCCGATATCGCGTCTCACCAAAGGAGCAAAAAATAATTCAGGAAAAAGTCGAAGACATGCTCAAAAGCAAGATAGATCGCCCTTCAACGAGTTCATGGTCGTCACCTGTTGTTTTAGTACAGAAGAAGGATGGTTCCGTGCGGTTTTGTGTGGATTACCGGGCCCTAAATAACATTACCCGCAAGCTTGTATACCCGATGCCTCGTATCGATGATGCGCTGAATACGTTGCAAGGTGCAGAATACTTTTGGAGTCTAGACCTGAGATCAGGGTATTGGCAAATACCTATGCACGAACAAGGCAAAGAAAAAAACAGCATTTGCCACGCCTGACGGTCTTTACGAGTTTAACGTAATGATGTTCGGGTTGTGCAATGCCCCGGCTACATTCTAACGAATGATCGACACGGTTCTACAGGTCTTGAAATGAAAGACGTGCTTACGTTATCTGGATGACATAGTTATATTTTCTACTACTTTTGAAGAACACCTTCAGCGCCTAAACGACGTTTTAACTTGCCTTTCCAATTCCGGACTGACCCTCAATACTAAGAAATGCCGCTTCGCAAGTAGATAGATTAAAGTATAGGGCCATCTGGTTAGCAAGGAAGGAATCCGGCCCGACCCCGATAAAGGGAATGCCGTGCTGAATGTTTCGAGCCCAGACCACCAAATAGAACTCCGCAGCTTCTTAGGATTGGCATCCTACTTCCATCGTTTCATCCGCAACTTTGCTTCGATTGCTACGCCCCTACACGAACTCCTCGCATCTGGTACTCCATTTGTGTGGTCCGAGGACTGTGAAACAGCCTTTCAAAAATTGAAGCACGCCCTTACTTCCGACCCTGTTCTCGGACACTTCTATGAAGGAGCACCGACCATCCTTCCCACCGACGCCAGCGGACACGGAATTGGGGCTGTGTTATTACAGCGCAGATCGTCCTCTGTAGAGCAAAGGCTGGCCTATGCAAGCCGGACTTCGACACCTGCGGAAAGGAACTACACGATAACAGAACAGGAGTGCCTTGCAGTAGTATGAGCCGTCCGGATATTCCGGCCATACTTGTACGGGCGAGATTTCACTGTGGTCATGACCATCACGCTCTCTTTGGTTGGCTTCCCTCAAGTACTTAACTGGGAGGCTTGGACGCTGCGAGCTTCGTTTGCAAGAATACAACTGCCATGTTGTGTACAAGTCCTGCAAGAAGCACACAGATGCAGACGCCCTCTCACGTTGCCCGTTATCCTCGACCCAAGATGGTATTCCGGAGTCTTATGAAACAACGCAATCCTTAAAGATTGCGCCAGTGGACTCTTGAATGGAACCACCCTGTGATTTGAGTGCTTTCCAAAAAAACGACAGCTCCTGCCCGAGCCTCATTGACCTGTTGAGTGGTGTAAGCCGACCCAGCAATAGCCGCTCATGACGACAGCTCAAGAAATTTCGAATTATTAACGGCACCCTTCACCGCTACAACTACCACCCAACCGGCGACAGATGGGTCCCCGTCATACTCCGTCTTCTTCAACACAACATTTTTTAGGCATTTCACGACGATGCTGCCGCAGGTCATCTGGCCTTCCACAAGACATTCGACCGCATAAGAAACCGATTCTTCGGGCCTGGCCTATCCGCTAGCGTGGCGAAATATGTTGCGTCGTGCGCCGCGAGTCAGTATCGCAAACGACCCACTTCCGGCGCCGCAGTGACACTCCAACCCCTGCCTTGTCCCTCATCTCCATTTGAAGTCGTAGGGATTGATCTCTATGGCCCTCTCCCCGTTACCTCGGAAGGACATCGTTGGATTGTTACCGCCGCAGACCGCCTTATCCGCTACGCGGAAACGGCTTCTGTTCCCACAGGCTGCGCTACCGAGGTGGCTGAATTCTTTTTGAAGAATATTTTATTACGACATGAACCGCCCCGAGTTCTCCTTAGTGACCGAGGTCGTATATATCTTTCTGCCGTGCTTGGGGAGGGTCTCCGCGCAGCCAAGACAATTCACCGAGCCACGTCCAACTACCATCCTCAAACGAAGGGCCTGACCGAATGGTTCCACCACACCGTTTCCGACATGATTTCTTCTTACATTCAACCGGACCACAAAAACTGGGACAATATTCGTCCGTTCTTCACGTACGCATATAATACTCCAGTTCAACGTCCCACAGGATTTTCGCCATTTTTTCTTGTTTATGGTCGCCCAGCAGCTTCTGTCCTTGATACGTCCTTTTTCACCGCACCGGTACTTCCAAGAACCAACACTCCCGATGAGTTCATTTCTCGACTGGATCATAGCCGTCATCTAGCTCGTCTGAGGACAACAGCTACACAAGAAGAGCGCAACGCCAATTATGACGCCACACATCGCGTTGTCTCCTTCAAAGCTGGTGATTAAGTTCTACTGTCTATTCCCCTTCGTGCCCCAGGACTGTGTGAGAAGTTCCTGCCCCGCTACATCGGACCTTAAATCATTGTAGAGCAGACTTCCCCGGTGAATTACCGAGTGACTCCCAGCGCTAGTGTCACCGACCGTCGTTGTCGTGGACCCGAGATCGCGCACGTTTCCCGGCTCAAGCCATTTTACTCTCGGTCTACGGACTCTTAGCGCCCGAGTCGGCCGCTCCACCAAGGGGGGGGGGATATTGTAAGCGCTGGTTAGGACCACGACGTCAGAAGAATATGCATCCGGACAATCCCCTGGTAGTTGTACACAAACGCTATGCGTCAAGTACTAGCAGAAAGGTATGCGCCAGTGAACTCGTACTTTGCAGGCTTTGTCTTCAACACGCAATCATGCTTTATCATCGTCATCAGTTCACTATCATCATTAACGCCAGGCTTGGTTGTTCTCTGGTGCTCGCTCCCTGCCACGCAGGACAAGGCCCGCCTCGCCTAATACAGACGTCCTTCAAGACTCCTGGTGCGTGCCTGACAATATATATATATAAAAGGTGAAGCAGGAGTGCGGGCTCCGTGCATTGCAGCGAGCAGAAAAGCTTTGCGTACGTTTTCCTATCCCATTGGCAATGGCCGCTTGTAGGCTTTCAGTACAATTTCAGTACAATTTAGAAAACCCTACGTTGGCAATTAGTTAGCAGGGCGTTTATAAAGATTGTTATGATGCACGACCCCAATTGCGCTGGTGGAGCACCGCGTTTAGATCAACTTCCGTAGTTATCTTTTGCGAAGGTTGTAGTGTTCATTCTAGAGGGTGATTGTTGCATAAAAGGCAAATTAGTAAACGAAAATACACCTCAACAATATTGGTAATTATATGCTTAAAGACCTCCTGGGTCATTGCTATCAATAAATGGTCTTTATGCGTAAGAATACCTTGCAGCTTACCACGCGGTTAAGTGTTCCGACGCACACGTAGTGCTTGTCCTTGTCTGAAGAGATTGCCCACTTGCTGTGGTCCTGCGTGTTTTTCACGACCACCGGATCTCCTGTGCCTAGGTTGAAGCTTAGAGACAGAATGTTGACCACGGAGTACTTGCCGTCGCAGTAAGGCTTAAGTAGGTCGTCGGTCCTGCTCCAAGTGGACACTCGCAGGCTGGACTCCAGTCCAGGGGCGACCAGATCCGAGTACACATCTACGTATTAATGAAAGCAGGGAAAAAACCTGCTCGTCAACGGGTGCGCTGTCAGAGTACCTGAAGTAATCCTGTTGGAGTCTTTGAAAATGTAGAAATTTGTAATTTAGAATAACTGCGATTGCCGGCAGAAGTGCAACGCAGAAAATGTTGCAAGGAATTTTCTTCCGAATAAAATTTGCCACAGAATCAGTTTTCTGCAATACAACTGCATCGCAGCGAAAGTTCGTTGGGTTGTGTGGAGAATTTAACACCTGTAATATGGAATTCCACACTATATAAAATCCAAGATGGAGAAATGTAATGCTATAGTACAAACCATGGTTCGATATACTGGATTTGTTACTCTTTGTATGCAAAACCCGTACGGCTGCAATAACATTTTTCACTGCCACATTTAACAGAACTTTGAAAATGTAACGAATGTTTCTTTAACTTTGTGTTTTAGTGTGTAGTGCGGGGAAAACGCGATATAGGTGCAGAGCTTTAGAATACCGTTACATTTGATTACCCATTTACAGTGTTTGAGGCGATCAACTGCCTATTTGGAGCAGTTACCGAGAGGTGGAGTTACCAGTCCATGTTTAAGAGTGGCCACCCTGCAGCTCCGGGGATATTATTATTAGCGGCTGTGTATAAATGGTGCTTAAGCCTGCGGCAAATGGCAACTTTTATTTTTTTAGACGTGACGCATCTCTTGCTCTGAGGCATGTCCCTCCTGCGTCGGCGTCGGCGGCGTCTGCACGCCACATGCGCATGCGCGACTCTCCTCCGCTCTTCTCTCCGACAGCTGTGCGCAACACTCTCACTCCGCCTCATTATCATAAACAACAGCTGCGTTCGCGCGCTTCGCTCGCTTCGCTCCGCTCCCGTCGCGCAAGTGCGCGCATGCGCGACTCTCCTCCGCTGTCTCCTCTCCTTCAGGCGCTGTGAATATAAAGCGGGTAGCACGCTGCGGCGGTTCAGTCAGCGCTCGCTCTCGTTCGACTTCGCGTCACTTTGCTTGACGACTGTGTGCTTGACTTGATTCTTCCGATGAAGACGTGATGCAAGCGACGGTCCCTTCAGCGAATGCATCCTACGCGTTCACAACACGTTTCACGCGATTTAGATAATCAACCCGATGGAAACACCAATTGAACCCCCCCTCCCCCCGATGCGTCGCATCACATCAGGGTTCCCCTCGCGGGAAGATGGGCGTAATTTTTCAAACGCCTGAGAAGTATGACCACCCGATACCTGCAAAACCGCGCCTTCGTCAAGTATTTAAGATACGTATGAGCTCACGGCGCGTTTATAAGCCCCCTAAATTGTGCTGCGGAAAATAATGTAGGTTCTCTCATAATGTACACAACACATTTTCCTCTTTCGTCAGCAATGAATTGTAGTTAGCGTTTATTGAGGCCAACTGAGCACATTTCCCGAAAGCATCGACAACATGAGTTGCTTTTAAAGCGGTTCTGGGGTTTTTATGAACAATTTAAATAGAAAATATTGTTTTTAAGTATAAGAAAAAATTACGCCCATCTTCCCACGAGGGAACCCTGGTGCGATGCGACGCATCGGGGGGTTCAATTGGTGTTTCCGTTGGGTTGATTCTCTAAATCGGGTGAAACGTGTTGTGAACGCGTATGATGCATTTCCATCACATGCGAGTGTTCTCATACGCGGGAAGATGGGCATAATTTTACTTTAGCGTTTGGAATGACGCTGGTATTGGATTGTGTCACACCACTCGCTCAAGGGACTGTCGCTTCCATCACGTCTTCATCAGAAGAATCAAGTCAAGCACGCAGTCGTCAAGCAAAGTGACGCGAAGTCGAACGAGAGCGAGCGCTGACTGAACCGCCGCAGCGCGATACCCGCTTTATATTCACAGCGCCTTGAGAGAGGAGACAGCGGAGGAAAGTCGCGCATGCGTGCACTTGTGCGATGGGAGCGGAGCGAAGCGAGCGAAGCGCGCGCACGCAGCTGTTGTTTATGATAATGAGACGGAGTGAGAGTGTTGCGCACAAGTGTCGGAGAGAAGAGCGGAGGAGAGTCGCGCATGCGCAGGTGGCGTGCGGTCGCCGCCGACGCCGACGCAGGAGGGACATGCCTCAGAGCAAGAAAATCTTCAAGTGGTGTTAAGCTACAACTACTAGTTTTGTAGAACAATGCTTTGCAGGATTAGCTTTGAGACTAAATATATTAGGATGTAGCTAATTGTAACCCGGAATACAGAAACTACAAAGGGTGTGCTAAGACGTGTTTATGCGGCTAGGTTAGGGTGAACATAACGGTAAGTTCAAATGGTATTTATGAATTAACGTGAGCTTAAATACGCGGGACGCTGGCCAAGTCATTCTTGGACGCACTTAATGATGTCATCATAATTGCGCCATTTTACCGCGTGCGTAAATAAGTACGCTGACAGGCAGTTCTATAGCAGTATACATTTATACATGTGGGATAACGTCGACCCACCCCACATCGCCTGCTACCAGTGTCGGTGCCTAAACCTCAGAGAACGTATTCTCAATAAATTTCTATGACTGCTGCCGCTGTCCCCTGTATCGCATGTATGTGTGCTTCGGGCCTAAAGTCCCGTAATTGTAAGATATTTTTACTTCCACGTATATATGCAGGATACGCTCAAGCATTTTCTCGCACAAGAGATCAGAAAGAGTGCCCCGAGGACTATTACGCCATCCAAATGTACACATTCTACGAAACAACTTTCTCAAGCAGCTGTGTATTCTAATCCTTTATTTCATCTCTACGTGAAAACGTGCTCAAAGTTATTTGATGGTTATGAGGTTTATCACACCGGCACGACACAGGCGATGAGGCGCACCGTAGTGGAGGGCTTCGGATTAATTTGGACCATATTGGAATCTCTATCGTGCGGCGAAATCTCGAACACACGGGCGTTTTTGCCTTGCGCTTCATCAGGAAAGCGCCCGGGAATTGAACCCGAAGGTGCTCTAACAATTAAAAAGTATTGAAAGAGAATGGGCCGCTACCCCATGATATTTTATACCCAAGGGAAAGGACAGCACAGCTGCAAGAAATAACCATTTATCTTACGCGTGTCTCGCAATACTTATGTTCGAAAGTTGATTGAGTTCAGTGGTGCTCTAATTCAGAATAACTATTGTAGGAATCTCAAAAATAAAACCAATTTTATACTGTCGCTGACAGCACTTTTTGCAGACTCTCTAATGTTTATAAGGAACGTATAGTAAGCTTGCGGGTCCAGATTATGTGACCTAATTTTGAATTTGAACGTACACTTCAGGAATGGGAAAATGTATTCGTGTATGGGTGATTTGATGTCTCAGTTTGAATTTGTGCATTCAAGTGATGAGTTTGTTATCGCCAATTGTAGGATTGGTAATTGTGATTAGGAACTGATAATAAATTGCTTATCCCATTCTTGTAGTTTCATTTTTCACGCGAGACACATTCGCCTCCACTCGCTGCAACTGAAATGTATTTACCTTTTATGATGGACCCGTCACTAAACTTGTGCTTAGGTCCAGTACTAATGTGAAAATCTGTTGTACGTCATTTAGAAATAAACATGAAACTTTAAAATTTTATACCTAGAGAAGCTAACGAACTCGTTAAGAACATTTTTCTTCAATTGGAAAGAAGCGGATGTTTGGATACTTGATAGTGTTTATGCGTGGGAGCCTTTTTCATTTGACAACGTTTCGGTGGGGGCTCTTACACGTTGTCCGAAATCCGCACGATACGAAGAATTTAGTTCCTTTCACCTACCTTTCCCGTGGTTGCCGTGCTTTGCAAAGCTTTTGTATTCTGTTCCGTTTAAATCCCAAAGTGAAGCGTTCAGCACCCAGGGTCCTTGATTTCTGAAATTCCCGCTCATGAGATTGTTAAGATGAGGATGGAGAAGGTTGAGATGAGGGCGCTCCTTTTGTTTAGTTCCACGCGGTTTGGAGATGTTCGGATGCTGAAGTAGCAGGTGCTCCGCTGTAAGAGAGAAGAGCCAAAGAACACTGACCCAGCGTGCAAATTTATAGATTGAAGACAGACATTCAAAATATATGGAGACAAAACCGAATTCGAATTTTGAGGGTTTACGATGAAGGAGTGTTTACTGCTTCGGAAGCAGCCCTACCAGGCATGGAAAACTGGTCAAACAATAAGCAGAAATGCGCTCTCCCAGGCAAGGCAGTACGGCAGGTGACCTAATGTCATGAAGTTGAAAATTCGTGTCCCACGGGGAGAGTGGCTGACTCATTGACACTGGTAGGCAGCTTATTGTGCTTTTGACTTGATGAGGTCCACTTTAACCATGTGGTTTCACCGCATGCAAAATGTGCGACAGGTTCAGTTAGTGAGGTCGGGGTTTTCCACACCAAATTCAGCCACGTACTTTGAGATTGAGTGAAATTAGCAATAAAACGAATGAGAGACAGTTAAAAAATCAGTCTACTGACATTTCACGCGGAAATCATGTTTTCATAGGATGCCATCATAAATGATGTGCCCTGAGCTCGAAGCGAAAATTTACGCATACAGACAGCAATTCGTGCCTCACAAAACACGGATAATCATCAACGTCATCATCACAATGCAAGTAAAGAACGGGGAAAACTCTTATAATCATCCAGAATGAAGTTCTCCATGAAGGCACTGGCGCTTTTGGGGGCTTTTTTTCTGAGGCAACGATCAGGAGCGCAAATTTTTGGAAAGGCCGCGCAAATATTTCCACGGAGTGAAATAAATTCGGGAATGATGAGGACGACGAGGGCGAAAGGGAACGGAAAGGCCGAGAGGTTATCCAGGCTTAGAGCCAACATTGCTACTGAGCACTAGGAAAAGGGTGTTCAGGAGATGAAAAAGAGGGAAGGCAAAAAGGAGGGGATAGGAGCAGGGTCACGCACATACTTTCATCCCTTTGTGGGCACTATAGTTCTTCATCTAAGCCTGTGTCTTTCATGAAACGCACAAGAGATTTCGCTGCCTTCTGCGAAGTCGATTGTAGGGGTGAATGTCCTAGAATAGTCTCTACTGTGAACAGTTCATTGTGCAATCTACTGAGCTCGGCGGTCAACACACGTATTTCCGACGAATACTCGGGGAAACGACAAAGCAGATGCTCGATTGTCTCTTTAATCTTGCTGGCGTCGCAATGGTCTCTACTGGCCATACCGATTAGGAAGGAGTGGGCGTTCGTGAAGGCCATTCCCAACCACAGTTACAAAGTAAATTAGACTGTGATCGAGAAAAAAAATGCCTATAATATTTTATTTAAGTGGCTGCCAAGTCATCATCATCATCAGCAGCATCAGCAGCAGCAGCCTATCTACGCCCACTGCAGGGTAAAGGCCTCTCCCATAGATCTCCAATTATGCCGGTCCTGTTCTAACTGCGACCAATTTATCCCCGCATACTTTTTGATCTCATTTGCCCATCTAACCTTCTGCCACCCCCTGCCATGCTTGCCTTCTCTAGGGATCAACTCCGTTACACTTAATGACCAACGGTTATCTTCCCTTCGCATTACATGCCCTGCCCACGCCCATTTCTTCTTAATTTCTTAACACGCGCTTGTTTCCTGACCCAGTACGCTCTCTTCTTGTCCCGTAATGTTAAACTTATAAGCTTCCGTTCCATTGCTCGCTGAGTCGTCCTCAATTTACGTTGAACCATTTAGTGATCCTCTAAGTTTCTGCCCCGTACGTGAGTACCGGTAATATGCAGCTATCATACACCTTTTTTCTTCAGGGACAATTGCAGGCTGCCATTCATTATCTGAGAATGCCTGCCAAATGCACTCTACCCCATTCTGATCCTTCTAATTATCTCTGCCTCAAGGTTGGGATCCGGGGTCACTACTTGGCCTAAGTAGACATATTCGCTTACCACTTCCACTGCCTCGCCACCTATCTCAAGCCGCTGTGCTCTCCCGAGGTTATTGAGCATTGAGGATTATTGAGGTTATTGGCTGCCAAGTCACTGTGGAATAACTGGCAATGTTTTGGCTGATTCAGCTGCCCGGACAGGACATGACAGCGAAAGCAACATCTTGCTTCTGCGTTCAAGGACCGGTGCCGCTAGGGTGCCTCGTCAGTTGGCGCGCAAGCATCCGTTAGGTTATGGAATACCATGAACGTCGTGCATCTGCTCCTGCAAAACGAGGAGTGAGGAGTGAAAAAGGACGATACTAAAGGGATCCTTGTTCTTCTGCTCCTCTTGCGGTAGTTTTATCATTTCAATGCGGTGCGAACATGACGACTTGTAGTAAGCCTCTGAGATAATAAAGCCTTAACCTTTATTGTTCTGTGTTGCTCGTGGTTCAAAGTGACAAATTAGCACTGGTCTGTCGTTTGCGTGCGAAAACACACGGTATATATATATATATTCACCATTTTTCACCACTTCCTTTCTGACTCAAAAAATTCTTCATATCTCCCTATGACCTAACGCATTCCCCCTTTGCTTTCTTTTTCTCTTTTTCTTCACTGCCAACCCTTATTCTATATATATATATATATATATATATATATATATATATATATATATATATATATATATATATATATATATATATATATCGTAAGAGATGCGGTTCACCCTCCAGTAGTAGACCGAACGTCGTTTATTGACAGGAGCAGAAGCCAGGCGAACGTAGGTACAAGCGTACAGACGATGGCCGAAATCGCGCGCCGAGCACCTTCTGCCGTACGTCTTCTTCCACTGCTACCAGCGTGCGCGCATACCGTAGTGCATAGATTGGCCACGATCGCATGCCACTCTTTTTTGACGTGCGCATAGCCCGATAAGCTGATAGCGTTACAAGAGCTTCTCATTAGCCTTGCTACAATTTATATATATATATATATATATATATATATATATATATATATATATATATATATATATATATATATATATATATATATATATATATATATATATATATATTAGTGTGTGTGTGTGTTTTATCTACAGCTGTGGAGACCAGAAAAAGCCTCCAATCTGTATAATTACCGATAAAAAATTATTGCAGATTTACTGGCGATATCGTATTTTTCCCTAGCAAACTTGAGGCACACCTTGCTTCGTCTTTAGAGCTCGGCAAAATGGAGATTCTCTCATGCCCCATCGTACACCGCGCCAACAGTGATTTGTTTTCTAATCGTCTCAGGGTTCTAGTCTTCTCTCTGTAGCAGCTGCATTATGTGCTATTCGGTTCATCTGCTTTCCACTTGGTATCATCATTTTGTCATCGTCGTTTCCCTTCCGTCGTAATTTTCGCCGACCGGCACTAACTGCATGGTCCGTTTGACAACGCATACCAATGGCGAAAAGAATCACTACCCCCATTCACACGGCGTGCGACGAATTAATCAGGAGGGCAGGTTGCGAGGAGCGCTCGGTCTTGACGTCTCTATGGCAACGTCGGAACTGGAGCGGAGGCAGCATCAATGGACACTGTTCATGGTGTCCATGCTGTTTCCAGGGCAACAGCATGGACTTTAGAGCGTGTGGGTTTGCGTTTTTCGACGCAAGTGAGCAAAGTCCAAGGACAGCCATTCCTATGATGGATGGCCAACCGAAATGAAGGTTACGTTGCTTAAAATTGTGGTGGATATGTGAGGCGAATAAAAAGGTATTTGTGCGTGTATAAGACCCGTCAACAAAACGTGAAGGCGGTAACAGCACATAATTTATTTATTTATTTATTTATTCATTCATTTATTTATTTATTTATTATCTATTTATTAATATTTTTTATTTATTTAGTTATTTAGTTATTTATTTATTTATATATATTTATTTATTTATTTATTTATTTATTTTTTATTTATTTATTTATACTGCTATCTTTGTAACATACTTCACAAGAGTCACCTTCGCTGCAAAACACGCACAAACATACACAAAATATACATAAAAAAACAAAAAAAGATGCATCATGTCAGCAGATGCGACTCGAAAGCAGAAGGTGATTTTTCGGTTACCCCGTTGTTAGAGAGGTTGTTCTAATCGACATTCGTTCTTGTGAAGTATGGGCATTTGAAGCAGTTGTTGCGTGGATTGAGCGGTGCGATTGATACTGCGTGTAGGCTTGTTGTATCGTTCCCAGTTCGAAAGTTAAAGATGTTGGAGGTGCCAATAGCATACTGTCCAGTAACTATTTGATAGAAAAATTTAAGACGTAGGATTCGATTCATCTCACATAATATTGGCAGGTTGCTCTTATGGAGAAGTGCAGTTATCGATGTACACCCGTAAGGATTGTATATAAATCTCACCGCCTTCGTTTGAACGTTTTCTAGATTTTTAATATTGGTTTGAGTCTACGGATCCCAAATAATTACCGCATACCCTAACATGGGACGAATCATTGTGTTGTAAGCTAGGAGGCGTACGGAGGGGTTTGAAAACTTTAAAGCACGTCTTAAAAAGAAGAGTTTTTGAAGAGTAGTAGCCGAGACAGTATCGATATGCTTAGTCCAGTTAAGATCGTTAGAAATCCACAATCTCAGATACTTATCTTGCCTCACTTCTTCAGTCTAATGTCACCAGCAGTATAGAGGTGTGAAGGAGGTGCTTTGTTGTGCGTTATTTTCATAAAAACAGTTTTCTAAAAATATTGCTCATTTACAACTGCCTACACCAATCCACAACTTTTTCAAAGTCACGATTTACCCTTGTTTGGTCCCCAGCACACACAATTTTATTGTACAATATACAATCATTTATAAAGATCAAGGACAATAAGGGCCCAAGGAACGATCCCTGGGGAACGCCAGAATCAACATGAATATATCTGGATGACGTAGGATTGAAACAAGGAAATTGATGGCGGTTAGTGAGGTATGCTGCAATGCACGCGGATAGTTTATCATTTTTTTAGTATGATGTCTAATTTCCGGAAATGTTTATTCTGAGAAACTGCATGAAAAACGTTTTTTAAATCCATAAAAATGACTTCACTTTGAATTTCATCATTAACTGCAGTAGCTAAGTCGTTAACAGTATCAACTAACTGCGTACAGGTAGAATAACTTTGCCTAAAGCCATGTAGAAGTTTTGTGAGGACGTTATGCTCTTCCAGAAAGTTAGAAATGTGCTTATGTATTAGTATATGTTCTAAGATTTTGCATGAATCAGATAGAATTGAAATTGGGTGATAATTAGGAATACTCGGCTTGTCTCCTTTTTTGTATGTCAGCTTGATTCTGGTTGTTCTCCAGTCACCCTGTAACGCACGTTCGAAGACCTGGAGTATAAAACAAATAAGTACTTCGCGCACCATTCTGCATATCGCTTTAAAAACATATTGGTGATTTCATGTGGGCCAGGCGACTTCTTGATTTCGAGCTTCGAAAGTAAATTCAGAATATCCTCTTTGGAAAGAACCATGTTGGGAATACTTGGACAAGTCGCAGCGTATACAGGCAAATTGCCGTCATCCTTCGTGATTACAGACTTGAAATATTCGTTGAACTCAGAGCAAAGCACAGAGTCGTCACTAATGCATTCGTTGTCTATCACAAAGGTGGGTGTTGCCAACCGCCGAAATTGCTGGGGAGACATTGTCATTAAACTTGAAAGACTTGTACCGTAATAGTTCGCTTTATGGGCAGCAATTTTTTGTTTTAATGGACGCGACGCTTCATTCAATTTAACTTCGTCTTGAGGAGTGCTAGAATTTTTTTTTTCTCGAGGCGCTTAAGCTTACGCTGCAATTGTAACGCCTTCCAAGTGATCCGGGGGTTTTAATTGTTCGAATTGTTGGCTTTTTTAGTCGCAAACTGTTTATACAATCGAAGACAATATCTTTAAACATTAACCACAAATTATTGAAATCACACGTGCTGTTATGGAATGCATCGTAGGGGAGGTCCACGGCATCAAGAATAGCTTCGTCATCGGCCCTTGAAAAATTTGGATCGAACTGTACCCTGCCTGAATTGGTAGGAGGAACGTACAATGAAGTTAATGCTACAGCTGATCAGAGATGCCACCCGTAACCTTACATGACACTTTGTTTTTGATAGCCCCGCTTATAAAAACTAAATCAAGAGTTACCTGAGAGTCATTCTGGATCCTAGTGTAATCGTCTACGACTTGAAGTAAATCAAACATGAAGGCAACGTCAGGCATTTTGTTGTTAACTAGTAGCGATGATTGCGAGAAAAAATGGCACAAGTCAATATTAAGTAAGTTGAAATCACCAGCTAGAATCAGTTTATCTTCCGCTTTACCATAGCTATATAAATATTCTTCTCATCCTTCCAAAAAAGTGGAAGACGAGCTGGGTGGACACTAGACAGCTCCCAGGACGTATCTAACATTTTCAGCCTATAGTTTACAAAATAAACTTTCTCCCACGGGAACATCTGGCGTTTTCAAAACTTGGAGGCAATCCCTAAAAACGATCGCTGCTCCACCCCCTCTTCTGTCACGACCTTTGCGATGCGCATAACACTTCTTTGGTAGAAATTGACTGTCGTAAATCTCGCTATTTAACCAGGTTTCGGTAAGTACTGGTATGTATGGGTCGTGTTCAATAAACATATCTCCAGCATGATAATTACGATACTAAAAATTATCAGTGGCTTAGCTCGGCTATGCCAGGGTATACGTAGCATGAGCTAAGGTTCAGCTGGTTATGCTTGGGTTTCCTTGTTGTCTAGGATTAGCTGATTATCATACTTAGTGCTGCTAAAATGATTTCCAATCCAATCCAATTCTATGCAATCCCATCCAATTAAATCCAATCGCGGCGGCAGCGGCTCCTGCGCGCCAGCTGTGCGCCGTTTGACGTCACTGCTCCTCGCGCATGTGCAGCACCGCTCTCCAGGACTAACGCAAAACTGCTCAAACTCGGCCATTGTAGCTCACGCTACAAACTTCAAAGCAATTATGGGTTATATAACACAAGGATCCAACATTGCTTCAAAACATAGACATTACGTAAGGTTCACCGATCCGGGTACGTGCAACAGTCAGGGGTTCAACATCGACCGGGCAACCTTGATGTGCACCGCAGGACCTCCGAGAGAGGGTTGTTAATGCCCAGTTGCATGAGCTGTCCCGTGCTTGTGCTGACAGGCAAACCCAGAGATCGTACTTTAAAAACTGTAAATATTACGCGCACTGGTCATGGGAATTATTACGTAGGCGTCAACAGCTGCGTGGTTTTTAAGATACTATATAGTATAGAAATACTATATAGTATTTCGTGGGGACGTTAAATCGTAAATAGGTCACTCTTAGACACGTCACCATTACACAAAGCGAGATGTGGAAATATTCCTAACATCTATGACTCGTAGCTTGAAGTGTTCTCGTTTAGTAAGTAATGTTAGCCCTCTAAGTTGGAAGTTAGGTGTAAGTTATAAAGAAACATTCAAATTAAGTCGGCGAGACAAATATTTTGAAACAAAGTAATGTTACAAGCATAAACAGAAAAATTCAACGTCGTATTCAAAGCTTGTCAGTAACTCTGGCAGAGAAAACTGCAAGACCAACTTCATCGGGGTACCGATACGGGACCGGCGAGAGCACATGAACGACTTTACATTATACTGCTTCACAAATTGCTCAATTCAACAGACAGGCTATCAGAAGAAAGCATCCGCTTCAATTTTGCTCTCCCCAGATGTTTGTGAATCACCTGGGTTAAACATGCGTGTTTACTTTTCCTATCATAGCTTAATTGATCTGAACCGCTAGCTGTATGGAGCGTTACTTCTGGGTTCCAGTCGCTATTACGCCGGAAGCGACATCTCTTCCTGCGGAATACGAACAATGTCATTAAATGCAAATTGCTTCATGAGCACGTACGATTCTGAGTGGCCAAGAGATTTTAAACGTCATGACAGGTTGCATTCTGCATAGACTCACTCCGAATCGCGTAACAAATAATCAAATTTTAGAACCGCATTCTGTGGCGCACGGTGAGCGCAAGCTACGACCGATGTTTTGTAATGACATTTTCAACTCACCAATAGTTTCCAGCTGTGTCGAATTGAATGTCACACAGAGGGCTACCTGTGCGTTTGTTTTTCCGCTCGAGGGGTATACGTAGGTTTTCCGAAAAAGGCCCGCGGGAAAGCTCGGTACACTGTGGATTACCCACACTCCCGTCTCTTTGTCGAACATGAAGAACCCTGTAAAAATGAAATTAGGTTAAACATGCTCCAAGTGGACGTTTCGCGCTAAGGCTACAATCGGTGTTATAAGTGGGGAATAGGGTAAAATATAGCGCTAACTTCAAACCACTGCGACATTTCTCTCGGAGTGTGCGGCGCCCACAACTGTTCACACTAGAAGAAGTGGCTATAAGGGGTGAAATATATGCCGTTCCTCGCTCTGTAAAACTCGCGGCCAATTGTTTTTACATACTTTTGGAACAACAAAAAAGTATTTTTATTTCTTTAGCTCACCGAAGGTTTTGAGATGGATAGATATGGTCATGCCTATGGCGTTTTGATGACACGGCGTCTTCCAGGAGGCTGTTCAGATATCGCTCCGCAAATTTTTTTGCTGGTATACTTGGAGATAAAGAGATGATTGTGCACGAACGTCGGGAACTCTAATTCTGCGCTCACTTGGCAATAAAATCTCTGTTCTAGCACACAATCTGTGGTGTGGTGGTGTGAAAAGACCGACCGGAACTATTTCAAGTGTTTTGGGCTTAAATTATCAGTAAAAATTGTAGTGTGTGTGCTTACTAAAAACCACCAAAACATACATGATTTCTGTCACCGTTTCACGTAACGCCCTTTTCCTACCTTTTCATTTTGTGCCCTCAGAACCTGTCATCCTTTTTTGCATAAGACACTATAAAAAACAGCCCTTCTTACACTGTGCTCCTCTCACGGTCTCCCTTGTCCTTTTCCTCGAATCCTTTTCCATTCTGCTTCTACCAACCTACTCCCATTCTTTTACTTCCCTCAAAGTCTCGATTGCCATCTCTTCCCATTGCAGATATCCACCCCTACTTCTCCGCTTTCCTTCCATTATCCTTTCTCTTCCTCCACCTTTTCCTCCCTTCCCATTTTTCTTTAATTATCCCCCCCCCCTAACATCCCTCATTGGGCCTGGTACTTCTCCGTCGTACTTGTTGATACACGCTTTGCCATCCCTCCTCCTAACACCATATATCGGCGATTACCATCATGATGATGATGACGATGATGATTATTGCTATTGATTTCCCCTTTGTAGCGGGGTGATGACGTGTCATCTTACCAAAAACGACTAATATACCTATGTTTTATACTCTTGGTTTAATACTAGCGCTGCTTAGGGCAGGCACAAAAACTTATTAGGCACAAAATACTTTTTTTCCTGTTACAGGTGGTAGCTGTCCTAGGCAATATTCCACTCTATGCTTTTTGTCCACCAGAATTCGTCGCCTCGACAGCCTTGAAGTTTACTTCCTCTGTGCTACCCTTAAATCCTAGGGCTCCTGGAAGCCGGAAATTTCCCTCGTGTAGATTCGGATGGATACCCTCTCATTCTAACACTATGTACCGCATAGTTTATGTTTCTTTTCCGCAGACCACGCATACCCCATCATTTTGTGAATACTTCCCCAAAAAACTCTTAGTTCGCGAGCAACCTGTTCTAGCCTCAAAAAGCAAAGCACTGTCCTGGGAATTATCGCAGAAAGTTTCCTTTCTGATCTCCAATTTCTCAGCCGTGTACATCTATAACGACGGTTTAGCTTCCATCAACTTAGCTCATTCTCCCTCTTCTCCGCCAATCCTCATCCTGTTTTCCCAACCAGTTTCCCTCTTTTCTTGGTGCTCCTTCCGCTACACTGTTCCAATCCCTTGTCGATCCCCTTGAACTCTTGTTTACGTGTCCCATTTTCGTCCCATGCATCGGCGACTATTTGGCACATGTGGGTACTCAGTAGTTTGTTGGCAACCAACGAACAATCACTGACCCACCGCGCACTCGGAAAGTCATTAGCTGACAGTAACGTTATTGGAGCCAGCCAGCTATAGCGAGCCAGCTATAGCCAGTCAGGTGGCCAAGGTAGTGTGTACCCTCGTTGCAAATGGAAGCCTGTGTTTGTTGACCAGGGTGGCTGGGCATCTTAATATTTTCTGCGACAACATGACAGTGGCGGGACGAGTAAAAAAAGGGATAACCACCTTTTGTGTGGCCGCCTGGTGCTGGTTTACCATTCTGCTCGTCATTGTAGGCTGCGTAAATCAGGTCCTGGAAGAGTGCAAGACGTCACTGTCACACCACGTCGATTTCGTGTTTCTGCAACGCTTGCATTTTCCCTAAAATCCGCGTTAGCGTTTGTTTTTCGCGCTTGTGTAGTTAAAGGGATCCTGCAACTCTTTCGATAAACGCTTTCACCACTCTTTCTTTCACGTCTGGAAGCACTGCGAAAGATACAGTTATCGCCAGAACGGAGCGGCACTGCGGGATTTGCTCGTCGCACAAGATATGCCTTCCGTTTCTGCCTTGTTTTTGCGGTTTCATTATTAATGTTGCTATCGAAAAGCGTTCATTACTCCTACTGAAGGAGAACCGGCCAACAGCCGCTACATGGCCTCAGTGACATAATTCGGGCCGTCAAAGAACGTCAAGACCGAGAAAGAAAGGAAAATCTTTTGTGCGAGGTTCCAAGTTATCTCATGGCCATAGAGCAGTAATTTCTGGCTGATGTACTTTGCGACCCCCTAATATAAGTACTGAATGTGTTGTATGACTACGTTCTGCAAGCATTTAAGATCTCAAAAAAAAGTTGAGAAAAGTGTTGTAGGCTCCCTTTAAACAGGGCTGAAGGCTGCTTGGTCTTACTCGCCGAAGTTGCCCCGTGACCCACCTCCGGAATTCTCAACGCTGTTGTTAGCTAACGTACAGGCTAAATGTGAGCTTGCCCGACCAGCTCAGGTGGGTTATCCCATGAGTAAAAAGTTGTTGGCAAGCTCACGGCCGTTTCCCGAATTCCCCATTCGTAGCAACACTTGTATAGCCGCTCACGATGCTCACATGCTTACTCGAGGACAGCGTCTGCTGACGAGGAAACCTGCTGTAAGAAACTTGTTGCCGACTCATCTGGACCTAGTCATACGGTAAAATAAACATATAAGGTTTCCGCCGATAAGACTCATATGTTATCTTAAGCGGTTCCCTGATTTTTTTCCTGCCATAACAGATGTGACCTCCATGGTGTAGGATTTATGATCGATGATTGATTGATTGTAGGGTTTAACGCACCGACGTAACGCAGGCGATGAGGCGCGCCGTAGAGGAGGGCTCCGGATTAATTTTGACCACCCGTGGATCTTGACGTATGTTCGCCTGCGCCAATTAAGCTGTTCGTTCTTATCGGCCTTGTTATCATGACGTCACCTTAGATGCCTTCTTTGCGTGGGGGCCCGTGCGTGACTCGTGATAATCCCAGCTATTGCTGTCTACAACAGGGCGCCGACACTTACGTAATATAAATGCTACGAACCGAGCCCGTGATATGCATGGCAACTTTCCTACAATAAATGACCCCCGAACCACTGGGATATAGAAAACAGTGCTGCTGCTTGCGAGGCAAACATCAGCGCAACGTGCCTATAAATAGTCCACTTTCGAATATCGGGAGCTGGGAGGATTCCTGGCAGTAGCAGGGCCGTTTTTGCACGGGTCTGGCTGATAAACGGATACTGCAATGCCATAACAGCCGTAACTGTTATGCCGCGCTTTGTACGCACGACAACATGGTTTGTGGATGGTTCCGAGTACACCGGCGTGTACACCACCCCACCAAATATGTAGAACAAATGTCGTGTAGAACACAGTGCGTTCATTCTGTGCGCGGTAATCATGAGGTGCGTATACGGCGCAACGGGTTCAGTGGGGCGCTCGTGTGCTCGCATTATCACCATAATTTTTCTCCCTTTCCTCCGTTTTCTTCCGCTTCAGGTTAAGATGAGCGAGCGGCTTGCTTAATCGACTTTGTTGGCCGTAAATATGAGCTATTAGGGGGAACGTGCTTTGCTGCTCACGTAGTGCTTACTGCTTTGATTACCATGCACAAATTGCTCCTGTAGTTCATAGTAAATGTCTCTAAGGGTCGTTTCTAAGCAGAAGGCCACCACCCGTCCACTATATCCACCTTTAGTCAACTAGAATGATCGCTCTATGGTGTTCTTGGGGTTGTGTTCCGGTACCGCATTCCCGAGGAACCTACGATAAATCTCTCAGAGCAACACTTTTTTGAAATAGCATATAACTTTCTATTGAGCTCGTATAATATATCATATTGCACTTCGAGCACTCGTCGTCATGTTTTTTTTTATTCTTCAGGCAGTCGGCCGTTTTGTATGCCGCATGTCACCCACTGTGTGTTGCACCATAACGACAGATTTCTGCAACATAGAAAAATAAAGCTTTTGTAATTGAAATATTCTTATAATAAACATGTTAATCGTGGTCAGCCTAACTATAGCCACCGACAAGAGAGGCCTCAGCCACAGGCTTCATCGGGCCCCAATCCTACGCTATAAAAATCAATTTTTTGCCAGTATTTTCTTATCTCGACCCAACGTCCACGAGGTATCAATAAATTTGGTTTACTCTAGTCTTCTCTTCGAATGGCCATTTCGTTACATTTACTGTACACCGGTAGAGAGTTTTCCACATTATAGGCCTTTCCCAACTACATTTCTTTTTTTAGTTTTGAAATAAGATGCATCTCGCCCATTAGCTCACTTATCCAAAACGGTCGTTTCATGTCATTCATATCTTTCATCCTTTCATCCTCTATTTATGATTAGTTGAAAGGAACTTTGTGTTCTTCTGATGGTTTCCGGCTACCAAAGTTTCTTCTTCAGAAGCCGCTTCTTAAGTTACGGAAGACTTGTACACCTTCATTTTTTAGTTACAGCCTAAACCTAGCGTTCGCTACTTAGGAGTGTCTATTCACTTAGGCTTATTTTTAGGCCGAATTTCTTTTTTGGTTACCTGGACTAGAGTGAACTACCACACGGAGTGGTTCAAACGCCTATACTTTTAAAGGGACACTGAAGTGAATTTGTCAAGCTCCCGTTTTTGCTTGCACTGTGTAGACTGGCTCAAATTAGCACACTATTCATCGTTTATCCGGTTGACAAATCGGTAATTATTTTACAAAGCGCGAAAGAAGAAAAACTACTATGCGCGGTTTGCGGCGGCCGCACCAACTAAAGGCTGTGACGTCAGGAGGGGGGGCACCGTGATTGGACGATGCCCAAGGTTAGCAATCAAAAGTTTCGGTTTCGATTTCGGTTCTGTAAAACAACATGCTTGACATCTGATGGCGTTGTTGGATGGGCATTCTCGATTTCTCAATTATCGCCGTACCGCGCTTCTGCCATGTTTTCGGCTGTCAAATGTCTAAGATAAACCTCCCAGGGGCTTGGAATCGTAGAAATCACTAGACGAGGCCTACGCAGTGGATGAACGCCCTCCGCGTCACCGCAGACTCTCAAATGCCATGCGCTTTTCCCGCATATTCGGAGCTTGCCTCACTCATGTCTGTTCGTAAAAAGCTAGTTCGCACCAGGCCAAGGGTGTACTGATTCAGGCCTGGGCCCACTGCCCGCAAGCACTCGGTGCTTGTGGCAACAGCACGCCAACGAGAACTCGCTAGCGCGTCATTGTCAGTATGCGCGCGTTCTGCGATCTCGCTCGTGGAGCAGTGAACGTTACGGCCCAAAAATGCTGAACTCAGTTCAGAAAAGATCGGCCGCATACGAAAAAATCAACTTACCAAAAAAAAAACATGTACCCTCGGGGATTCGAACTTGCGACTTTTAAAACTAATCCCAGCGCCTCAGACCGCTAGGCCACGAGCTTTTTTTTTTTTTTTTCCCAGCGCTGGCCGGGTTGGATATATAAGGTTTATAATGTATGACCAGTTTACACTTTTATTTATTTTAAGCATTTTAAGTACTTTATGTGACTATTTGTTGTATATCACTCCTGCAGTAAGTGTCCCCCAAACTTCCACAATATCTCACGTCTAGCAATTGCATTTCTTTGACGGAAAAGCGTTCGCAGATGTGCGGTCGTGCTGCTGACCATCTGCTGACCGCTGTGCTTGTTTACCCAGCGCAAAAAGTGCTTCCTGCTCCCTAGTTTTGCGCTGTACGGTAAAAGTTTCAGGTGATTTTATTTTCTTAGTACCTATACTGACTTCGCT
This sequence comes from Haemaphysalis longicornis, assembly GCF_048455015.1. Classification (NCBI taxonomy): domain Eukaryota; kingdom Metazoa; phylum Arthropoda; class Arachnida; order Ixodida; family Ixodidae; genus Haemaphysalis; species Haemaphysalis longicornis. The sequence goes on from NW_027526385.1 coordinate 63,602,203, forward strand.
GACTCTTCTCCCGCCTTCAATTGGCCTTAGATTTTCCTACTAGCGTAAAGACAGCGAAGCGTCGCATGTGCACTTGTGCAGCGCTTGTGTGGAGCGACCCGGACTCTGAGTTTGACACAGTGTACAAACTAACAAAGTAAGGAAAGGCACATTCTTTCATTCACAAAGGTGTTGTGGCTTAGTTTCAATTGAGCGAGCGAATAGCGACGACCCGTCGGTGGCCGGCGGACGAAACGCTGGGCCGACTGACTCGATCGGTAGGTCGGCTGGTCGGCGAACCGTGCAGTAGCGCAGCCATTTTCCAGCTCATCTCCTGCTGACGTCACACGAAAACGCCACAGAAAATGGGCGAGCGTAAAGAGAGGAAGACAGCATTTTCGAATTGATTTTTCTACTAAATAAATTCGCGTAAACGCGGCCAGAGTGGTCGAAACAATGCCTACGGATTCCGAACAACAATTTGCGCTAGTAATCCCGCAATGTTTACAAATCACTTCAGTGTCCCTTTAATACATCAAAAGTGAAGCCAAAAATTGGTAAAATTTGCTAGGGGCGCTGCAATCGCAAGACTTCAAAACGAGGCGCAGTGGTAGATTACTCGCTTCACACGCAGAAGGATGGGGTTTGATTCCCACCTGTGCCGTACTGTTATATTTTGTTTAATTTTGCTCTTTTAATGTCTGCGAAACATCTGGTAACTACGTTTAAGGGTTACTAAATCTACAGTTAGTATTTATTTTCTGTTCGGCACGATGTGCACCACTCATACTCTGAGAGGGAAATCAATATTCGTGCTTCTTTGGAACAGGCAATCATGAGCAAATTTGTAGTTCGCGATTATAAGAACCGCAATTTTCTTTGCACCGAATACATCACTGAGATATTTACGCCTACCTATACACATAGTTTCATGCAAATATTATTGTATAAAACTATATACCTATGCATGCTTTTGTTCTATGCGACGTTACATTTGCTGAATCTTCGCCTGATAAGAGCGTGTTCATGCACCGAGGGGCTAGTCTGAGTTCGGCACCGCTTTTCACAAAACGTGCAAAATCGAGGGTAGTTTAGGAGAAGAGATATATATTTGGAGAACTGCTGCGCTACCGGAACATATTTTAGCCCAGCGGACTACTCCGTTCACCTTCGGTTTATAACATTTGTGCTCTGTATTCAACTCACGGGGTAAAATATCTTCCATGCAACGGTTCCGCGTCGCACAAGTTCATGTAGCAAACGGCGCCAGAGTTTCTACCGGCCGCCGCATGGCAGCGCCGACATTGCAAGACTACAGGGTATTGCTCTTACATTCCCAGTAGTAATAATAAAGTGCATTTATTCATGTAAATAATTATTTGCTTGTTTATATTTTATGTAATTTTACAGTTATTGATTTGTTTGTTGGTTTGTTTTTAAATTACCCACGCAGAAGCTCAAGTTGCCATGGACCACCGCGTGGCGGCGAGACGATCGCGAGTCTTGAGGAGATTCCCCTTTCGTTACCCTATTTTTGCTTCCGTTTTGGCAGCTCATTCGAACCACTCTATGTTCTAGTTTACTCTAGCCGGACCAACACAGATGACTTGTTTAAGTTTATCGTATTCATCAACCTGGTTTACGATGTCTGTTGACAAGGCACAGACGAGGCTTTTTACACAGGGGTTTATTCGGATTTATCTTTAGCCCTACTAGTGAGCTTTGTATACACAAATTCGGAAGCATTCCGGCGGGTGGTCTAGTAATTTACTGAAAAGCTCGCCCACCCAAACAGACCAAATATTTCAATAAAGAAAAAAATGCGCCGCGCAAAGAATGCTGAAATATTATAAATGAACAAGTTAACAAATGATTGCTTGAAATAGAATAAAGAAAGAAAAAGAAAAAAATTACTAGAAGGGAAGCACTTGTGAGGAATGGCGACACGTATTCGAAACATTTGCCGGGTATTTTCGCAGATTGCTACACCCCAAACAGACTCAACTCTCTTCTCTCCAGATTCAGTGGCTGATTTGTAGTTTCAGCACCGCATACTCCCGAATTCTTTTTTATAGCGTAAGCTACACAGGCCGAGGTTGAGCAGTTTCGCGTGGACCTTGAAGGGCCGTGCTGCGCAAGTGCGAGGAGCATTGGATTGGATTAGATTGAATTTGAATTGGATTAGATTGGATTAAATTGGATTGGATTGGATTGAATTGAATTTAAAATTCAATCTAATTGGAGTACGGGTGTGTACAGCATTGGGTCTGCACATTCGCCGGTCTGTGCATTCCAGAGGAGTGACGTCATAGCCGCAGCACACGCACTGGCGCCGGCGCGTGCTCAGCTGTGCGCCTCCGTTGCGCAGTAGCCAAGTCTGACGTTGCGCCGTAGCCGCTTGATAGCCGTTTCGCGTGGCTCCTGGAGAGCCATGCTGCGCATGCGCGAGGAGCTGTGACTGGACTGGACTGGACCGGACCGGTTTGGACTGGATTGGATTAGATTGGATTAGATTGGATTGGACTGGACTGGACTGGACTTCATTGGAATTCGTTTTAGCAGCAGTAAGCATGATAATCAGCTACTCTAAGCCTAAGCAGCTACGTATATCCTGGCACTGCCGTGCTAAGCCACTGGTAATTTTCGGGGATCGGGGAACCACGCTTGCGTATATTTTCCAGAGAATACAAAATAAAACGAAAGTGGTTTGATTGGAGCGTCTTGACCCTCACCTCGGGCTTGTCAGTGGTTTCTCCATTACGAGCAATCGTGTTGGCTAGCGCTCCTTTATCTCGGTCACTGGCAATGCTCTTTGAAGACCGTTTCCAATGCGTCGTTGGGCTGGGTGTTTCAGAGTCAACGTAGACGTAATCGTAACTGTTCGGAAACTTGTAAATGAAGAACCTGTGGTGAATATAAAAGACGAATGCCCATAACTTTCTTCTCTAAGAAAATCGTTCTGTTCAAAACATTTGGCGCATTAGAAACGTATACATAGATATTCATAAACGAACTATGGGACGAAAGGAACATTTTAAGAAATGATAATAAACAGCCGCTGGCTGGGATTGCCATAAAGCGCTACAAATGGGAAAAAATGCATCTCAGGCTTTTGGTCTTTAGAGAAAAACTGCTTGAGTAGCCCTTTTTTTTGCTGAAATATCCACGTGAAATGCAATAAAACAATGGTTGTCGGATCAAATAGCATTTGTTTTTCTTTTCCTCCACAGAGAGCCAGCATTATTGAGGTTTCTGTTAAAAAATGAAGTCCTTACCTATCTTTTTCCAAGACACATTTTTGTTGGAGCAACCTTGGCCTACAAAACAATATTTAGAGAAGCTTGCACTCACGCGCAAGACTTGAATGACGAAGCTGTTGTAGGCGAGCATTGCCGAAGACGTAGTTAAGTTTCAGTATCATTGTTTATTTCTATAGCTACCATGCTAGTAATCATCGTCGTATGCATCGAAAAGGCAGTCATTTTCTCTTCGCGGTGAGTGGTGGATGGAAAGTCATCTTCATCATTGTAGACTGCCACCAGCTCTTCGTCATCGACTAGAGGCAGCGGGGGCGGGATCTGCAAGTCGTTTCGGGACGAATTGGCACACTGGTGGCCATGACTCCAATTATCCCTAATGGCTTCTAGACAATGCGGTGGCCGCGGGGACCTTTCCCAAGCAGGATGCCTTTTCATCTTTAGCATATGCGCTGGAGTTATTTTTTACATGCGTGGCAGCGCTTAACGAAAGCGTTGGAGTTTTTTTTTTCTTCTAAAGCCACTGCGCGAGCCTTGGACTCGGCGGTCGCCGCGAGGGAGGGTCTCACGGGTGGTCTCCATTTTGTCAGTGTTGTGGGTTTTTGCCAATTTTTTTCTAAAGCCACTGAGCGTGCCGAGGAGGCGCGGTGGTCAGCACGCGATCGCGAGCGCTGTGCTTCTGGGATTTTTCCTCCAACGGTGAACTTACAGCCAACAAGAGTAGCTCCTCTGTTAAAATATAATTCGTTTGAACATTCTTCAAAGTAATTGATCACTTTGAACTGTTTAAGGGGGCCATGAAGACAAAGCGCAAATTTGGTTCTTTCAAAAAATTCCCTCGTTAGAATCATGCTGACACCACTTTTAACGTATATCTTCGCTCAAATAAGCTACATAAATAGGAAAAAAGGGAATGGCCATGCGACCCACTAGCTCATTTCCCGCAACAGAACGTATGGTATCATACCATCCAGCTCTGCGATTGGCGGAGGCCGGCAAAAGCAAACGCAAATTAGGCAGATCTTATAAGCTTGCCGAACGAGCTATTCGCGCTTAAGTTTAGGGCACATTCTTTTTCTTTCAGTAAGAATGCTGGGACAAACAGAGGAAGTTACGAAAGCACACGTACACGTAGAAGTACCGATGCGTACTGCTGTTGGTACTGCGCGAACTATACTTGGTTTAGATGCACAGCACTGCCGGGCTTTGGGGTTGTCTCAGACGACACTGGTCGATTGAAGCAAGCAACGGTGTCTCAGGTGACCATATTTGTACCGCGAGCAACATGTTTCACGAAACAATTTTTTCTCCATCAGCAAAAACAATCGAGGTTTAAATACGCTCACAAAAAAAACAGTAGAAAACGGCCTGCCGCGGTGTGGTGGCGCCATATAGGTTGACTAACAGTAAACAAGTCTCCGCTCCACACGAAGTTTAGCGGTAAGGCCTGTTCGTATGATGTCATTGCAAACGTCGTTAAAACGCACATTTTGGCGCGAGAATCCAAATTTTAGCTTACATTGAATAATTTCGCAGTGAATAAAGCATCGTTTGCTTTCGGACAAGCGCTGGGGGCACTATAGAACACGGAATCTTTCGAATAAAACAAATTTGTATTTTGTCTTCATGGCCCCTTTAATTCTTTCCTCGGACAGTAAAAACCCCACATCAAGGCGAATTCCCCAAGTTTTTGTCACCGATAACTAGAGAAGATTTTCCACATCGCTAAAAAAATACTCGGTTCCCACCAACGAATAAAATTATTCGAAACAGGGAGAACATGATGTATATTTAACTTGTCTGTAGGAAGACATGCATGAACACTTGAAATATTCACAGAACGCACCTACGACAAGGCTGATGTCGGTTTTCCACCAACGGGCTTGTCAAATACCGTCAGAAACAAACCATGCAGAGTGCGTACATACTTGTAAGAGCATAAGAACATGTCGCTTACCAGGAGACGTCGTTGTTATTGTCGTCCTTGCATGATATACGAGCGTTTACTGCAGACTCGAGAACGGTAACTGCTAAGCAGAAAAAAACTCCCACGACTTTAAACTTTCTCATACTTTCTTTAGAATTAGTTATCAGCAAAATATTTGGTTAGCACTGCCTCCACCCGTATTTAGCTGTCGCTTAGGACTTTGTTTGACAAATGCGGGCAAAAATTGTCGCATTGACCCGCGATATATATATGCTTCAACAAACAATACAGGCGTTATGCCACCTGATAACCGCCGAACTCGCATCTGATAACCTTTGATGATAGCGTTGTTCCCTTATCCGCAACGACTCACGCCATGTCCTCGGTTTCAGATCGATGCAGAGGTTCAACCGGTCCCCGCATTGATACGCTTACAACATTAGCTTTTTTCGGCACGTGTAAGCTTTGTAATTTTTTTTACCGACACCCACGGTTTAGCGAGCCTGAACGGCCCCATTATGAATAATACGTGGTACGACTATGTATCTAGACGAATGTATTGTCAACTCCTCAAAAAGATTCAAGTCTTATGTGTTTGCGACATTTACCCATTAGGTAAATATTTAAGAGTGGTTCATATTCCCAACTACACCTTTGTAACGGTGTGGGATCAGAGCGCTCAGAAGTGATTTCTGTCTAAGAATCTGCCTTCTCTAATAGTTATTCTTTGGTCTTCAGCAATGTACCTTGTTTTAGAGTGGTAATGCGGAGCTAGCGGTTCAATTTTAGCTTTTATGAGTTTTCTTCTGTTTAGCTTGTTCACGCTTTTAGGTTAATGTAATGAAGGGTAGAACTCCTTGATCACTGCGTCAATATTTTTACAGACGTGAAGTATCCACGTTTAAATCCAAACTATAGCATTAATAAGGGGATCATGTAGGGAAAAAAGTCATTTTTTTGGAAGCAAACAGGTGTCACATCGTGGAAAGTTTACTGATTTGCCAAAATATCCCCTTTGGCTGCTTCCTACAAAAGACCTTGATTATAAACCAGTCGAAAGTGAGCCTCTCGACAATCAAACCTCAGAAAAGAGTCGAAAAACAAGCAATCTGAATATTCTTTGGGTGTTCTTGGAACTTTTGATTGATTCCTAACCATTTTCCCGCCGAGGTAAGCATAAAGTCTTCGTTTAAAAGCAGAGATTGTGAGATTATGTACACATGCGCTTCTTGAAATGGGCAGTTAGTAAATAGGGACTTATACGGTGCAATTCCAAGTGCAGAGGCTTCTTTGCGCTGAGAATACGGTTTAAGTCACATCTAAACACATCACAGCGGTTTATTCTTACACAGGGGTTTATTCTGGAAAAGTTACAAGTTCAATTCTAAATATTTATCCGCACTCAAGCAACCAGCCGAGTTGAATTAGCTTGGGCCATGGGCTTGGTTAGGGCATCTCGCGCAGCTGCAGAAAGCACTTAGGCGGAAGCGCTCACGCCTAATGAGCCAGTTTTGACCCGGGAACTTCCTGTGAGGCCCCAACATAGCAATACAGATTTAGATGTCGTTGGGCTGGGGCGGCAAGAGATCGCGCCCAACGTTTATTGGCACCCACGGTGGCAAGATTGGCGTGCTTTTCAAAAAGCCTCAGTACTGAGAGCCTAGGACAGTGCTGCCTACATCTCCGACTTTGGCTCCAGTCACTTCGTTCCCTGTTTCATTCCCTTATTAAAGCAAAGCTTTACTACTTTCATCCAGCGAATTCGTGGAGGATGCGCAAGGTGACCTTTTGACCGGAGACACACCGCCGGCAACATACCCCTCGCAGCGCATCGCGTGATTCGCCGGGCCCGCTGCCGGCGCTCCCCACAAGGCCCCGCTTTAACTAGTTTTGCGACTTAGCGGCGGCGGCCACTACAGGAACGGCCGCTCAGCTGATCGGCAGCCGACCAAAACCGCGGCCTTCCACGCATGCGCAGCTTGGTCGTCTCGGGATATGCGACTCATCTTGCACCGCGTTCGCTGTGAAACAGGAACGCCGCGTTCGCCGAGAATGAAAGCGAGGCTGGGCCTCCTTCTGTGAGCGTTGCACGCGACCGAACGACCATGAGCCGTGGTCGGCAATACAACTACAGTAAAGGTTAACCAAGCGAAAATAAAAACTCAACCAGACTAAGCCAAGCTTTCGCTCTGTATATTCAAGGTTTGCTGAGCTAAGCCGCAACCATTTTTTATGCCTTCTCCTGTTTCATTGTTATGCCTTCTCCTGTTTCATCACTATTCATTTCCACCAATTTCTCAAGTAGAAAGAGCACGGTCTACTTTTTGCTTCAACTACACCCTAACCACAAAGCTACATGAATTGTGGTGAAAACAATTAGGTTGTAAGAAAATGTGAGCTTCAACCTGCTATCATTCTGGTAGAACCTTGTAGTGTGATGCCATCTAAGCTAACTGCCGAAAATTGTCAATTGGGCGGGTATCATCGCATACGAATGAATCTTTGGAAAGAGTCGATTTAACTCTTGTCATCGGAAGGCTCTTGCACGGCACTGACACCTCCAAGTCATAAGTCTTGCTAATTAAGGTATTGTGCGACACTTTTTGTGCCGTAATTATAGGGCTATTTAAAAGAGGAAACGCTGTGTTTTAACTACAGCACTCATTTCGTTTTTGTCAACACCTCAAAGATGCTCCTGTTTCACGCTTTCTTTCAAAACTGGAGCGCTCATTGCACTTTACTTATGCGTTCAATATTAACTAAAAAAAACCGCGGTGGATTCCTTTGTCATGGGAATCGGTAAAACACGAAAGTGAAATGTGCAGCAAAATCTGCAGCTGAGCATGATTCGCGGGTCGGCGGCTGTATTGCGGGTGTGCACGGCGAGCGAGGTCCTGCTGGCAGGTCGCTTCGGCAAAGGTGCACTGGCGTCATTTCCGTGACGAATATGCCGTCAGTGAAAGCTTGGTGTATACCGCCATAAAACACTTTCGCGTTAAAATATAAAACCCGAAAACGAACAACCCTCAGTATAACGCACTCTTTAGTACTGAAGGTTGCTTCCCCGCAAGAAGATTCTGTATGCAGGGGTGCACCCTTTACAGGCCGCTTGCTCCGTTGTACTGGCATCATTTCCGTGACGGATATAACGTCGGTGAAATCTTTGTGTATCAGGGAATAAAACACTTTCGTGTTAAAATTCTCCGGTTTCGCGTTTCCCTTTACTACTGCTTCCACAATTACTTCTGGTGTCATTTAAATCTGCAGATTAATACTTATTCCAACAAGCCTATACTTGTAAATCTTAGCCAAGTGCCCAGACACAAATAAAAAATAGACGGTTTGGTACAGCCTGCTAATGTTATGTCTTATCTACTCATTTTAACAGCGTTTTTTTTACGTGAGTTAACCACGTTCACATAGCTTAGAGATTCTCAGTCTCCACCTACCGCACGGTGCAATTTAAGGAGACCATTGACGAAGCGTCGTAGGGCGTTGTTTACACTTGCAGCAAAAGGCAGTATTTTAGCGAAACAAGCTCAAAGGCAACCAAAGCAAACAGCTTTCCGCGCTGTGCATTCCACTAAAATTCAATAACATCATCAACTGCTGTATTCAGTTCGTTGACTGGTACTTTTTTTTTATTGGTGACAATCCCCCAGTATATCATTTCTGACTTTCAAGGGTTTGACGTGGGGGAGGTTCGCCTGGGTATGAGAATGGCTCTGGTCTGTGCTAGTTGGTACATCTTCCAAGGAAATCAGCTTGAATAAAAACGAAGACAAAGGAAGAGAAAGATACACGACCCACTGCTTACTAACAACTGAAATTTTACTGAAGGAAACACAGATATATACATAAAATACAAAAATATAAAATTTGCTTAGGCTGGTCAGTGTTATGATTAACGAAGATCGCTCCGCAGAAACACTTTTAAGTGCGAATGCACTTCTTAAGCGAGCCTGAATCGTCCGCCGCCGTAGTCCGCATAGCAACAGCTGCGGGTGCGCGCGCTCCTCGTCTTCCCTAGCAACGGGGGGAGATGGGCGCGCGCTGCCTGGCCGCTGACATGGCACATACCCACGTGGGGGATTGGCCAGGAATCGGGCGTGAGAAGGGCTAATGCACCCGCTTAAAGGAGTACTGACACGAAATTTCAAAGCTGAGATCCGCTCTAGCAATCAAGTACGACGACAACACAAATAGGTGTCTGTGAATAAATGCATCTTTCTTTCTTTGTAGTTGTGTGTGTGTGTGTGTGATCTCTCTTTCGCGAACATTACCGAACCGCGCAAATTCAACTCGTGCATTCGCACTTTCACATTCTTCCCCTCGGGGAAATGCGGGGAATTTTTTCCGATTCGTGACAGGGACACAGACGGCACACTGACGCAGCTATCTCCAGCTTCGTCTAACGCCAATGCTTCTAGTATTTCTCGTCCGATCCTGCTTCTCTTCCTTCCGATAACCGCGATTTCGTGCAGGTAGGCTTCACAGTGGCAGTCTCGAACGTGGTTAGCAAGGGATATCAGGTGTGATGCAGCGGAGGGTTCGAGAATAATTTCGACCGCCCGTGAACCTTTAACATGCGCCGAAACCTCAACACACGGGTACTGTTTGTCTCCATAAAAAAAGACGGTCGGTTCGGCCGGGATGAGCATCGCGTGCTGCTGTCGACGTGCTGCCACATCGCCTGTGGGCAATGTGGCAGCACGTCGACAGCAATGCTGAACAAGCACGTTTTCTGTCTTGTGTAGATTTTGACTGTCGCCTTTGGTGAGCCTGCGCTTGCCTTGTAAAATGCTTCCCTCCGCTTGGATTCGCCAGCTGCCGCACTTCGAGAAGAAAAGGACGCATTCACCGTTTCCACAAACTGCGATTTAATCGAGCCGATGCTGTATGAACGCGTGGAAGCTACCGACTACAGCGTCTCCTTCGGAGTGACGTCACGACTTGACAGCTACTTATACCGGCCGACGTCCCTCTAGCACTTCAGTGGGCAATGTGGCAGCACGTCGACAGCAATGCTGAACAAGCACGTCTTCTTTCTTGTGCAGGTTAGTTATATGCCCAATGCTGAGTGTGTTCGTAGTAATAACAGTAATAATGTTTGCTTAGTGCTGCTGCTTTGCCCCCATGTGCTAAATGATGTTTGTTCCGTTTTGTGCGTTTTTGTTGACTTGATTGTACAATGTGGGGATGTCGAGCAAAATCCGGGTCCTGATCCTGATAACGATGAAGGCGTAACCGAGTTCAAAGCACCGCTCTCAGATTTAAGTGATCGCGACCTGATACTCAATGTTCTTACAGGCCAGAAAGAAATTATCAAGCGCATGAATGACTTCAGTGCTGCGCAGAATACATTATCTGACACACTGACCGAATGTAAGGGTAGGCTTGATTCGCTGGAGTCGGCTCTCGCCAATTTATCCTTGACACAAGGCAAACTGGAAACCGTTGAATCCTAAGTTAGCAATCTGCAAAAAAGTGTTGTTTCTGTGGTCGATAAAATTGATGATCTAGAAAATCGCAGTCGTCGTAACGACATTATTATTCATGGTCTTGAAGAACTCGCTGGCGAAAATCCTGCATCATTACGGGAGAGCGTAACTCAAACTTTTTTGCATGACCAGCTCGACCTTACTGTATCAGAAATAGAAAGATGTCACAGACTTGGCAGTAAACGGCCTGATAAAACGCGGCCTGTCATCGTGAAATTACTTGACTTCCGTGAAAAGGTTGCAATTCTAAAAAAACTGGCCTAAACTCAAGGGGTCAAACTACTATACACAGAAAACTTTTCTCAGAAAGTGAGGGATATTAGATCAAATTTGTAGGACTGCAGTGCAGAAAATAGAAAAAATGAACAGCGAGTGAAGCTGATCTTCGACAAAGTGTCCATTAACGATGTTCTTTACATGTGGGACGATACCAGCGGTTCTATTGTTTGTGTTCCTAGACGCCATCAAACATGACGAACAACCGGTTGCAATTCCTTAAAGCTGTTTAATGTAAACTGTCGAAGGATCGTGAATAAGGGTCGTGAGCTTGAACACTTGGTGGCAATTCACGAGCCCGATGTTATCGCGCTTACTGCAATCTGGCTTCACAGTGGTGTTTATGATAACGAATTCACTCCCCAAAATTTCTATGTTTATCGTCGTGATCGCAACTCTCGCGGTGGGAGAGTTGCCCTTCTTTTCAAAAAAAAATTTGAACGTGGCTTGAATGTCTGATGCCGCAGAAGTTGAAGCACTCTTTTGTAGGCTGTTTCATGAGGGCCAATATATGATCGTTGGTGTTGTATACCGACCACCGTCGAGTGATTTAGAAGTACTAGAGAATCTTAGAAAGTACATTGATTGCAATACAACTGATAACACTAAATTTATTTTGTGTGGTCATTTTAACCCCCCTGGCATTAAAACACTCTTTCGGTTGACAGAAATGACGCGAATAATAACGAAGTATTAATTGATATTGCATTTCAAATTGGCTTAACCCAACTAGTTAAATAGTACACACGTCTTTATGGAACTAGTAAATCTGTGCTTGACCTTGTTTTTTAGTTCAAGTATTCGTGGTGATTCTAAATGTAAAATAGTGGAGGGCATTTCCGACCATAAATGTGTTTTAATAGAGTTTTCTTCGTTACTGCAGAAACCCATCGTTCACGTATCTCATTTCCCTGACTTCTCGGCTGCCGATGATACATCTTTATTAGACAGACTGGAAATAGCCTACGACGAACTTTGCAGTAGTATGGTCAACAAAGTGTATGACGTCAATTCATTGTAGCTGAAATTTAAAAATACAATTCACGCCTGCATCCACCTTTTTGTACCAGTCAAGTATCGAAAAATCAATTCTGCCAATCCTTGGGTTACACGTGATAGCATTCACATTAAAAGAAAATTAAACCGTCTTAGGAAACAAATTAAAAAGAACAGTAGTCAAAAACGTATCGCTTAAGTGGCAATGCTCTCTCGTGAACTTAAGAAAAAGATGAAGCAGGAACGTTTCAACTTCTATAACGTCCGTTTAAGCACACTGGTAAATAAGGCACCAGCTACGTTTTGGAGGACCATCACACCGAAGACCTAAGTACTAATACATTTAACGTAGGCAATGATTTTACATCCGATGCTAAGATTTCTGATGCCTTCAACACCCACTTTGAATCCGTTTTTTCAAAAGATGATGATAGCATATCCATATTTGACAATTTCCAGACATTGCCTCCGATTGAAAATTTGGAAATAGCTGAAAGTGGAATATTTAACCTCTTGCTTAATTTAGATGTGATAAAATCAGATGGACCAGATAATATACCTAATGCATTTTTTAAACGATACGCTGAGTAGTCATCTAAATTTTTGTTAATTATTTACAGTGCATCCCTTTCGACGGGTACCTTTTCTGATGACTGGAGAATTTTCAAGATAAAACCACTGCTTAAAAATGGCGATAAGCAGCTTATTTCTAACTATCGGCCTATAGCTTTAACATGTACGTGTTGTAAAATCCTCGAACATCTTATTCATAAGCATATTACGCTCTTCTTGGAAAATTACTCAATATTAACACCAATGCAACATGGATTAAGGCGCGGTTTTTCTAATGTAACTCAAATGGTTGAAATGACACATGACTTCGCCGCAGCTAATAATGAGAGAAAACACATAGACGTAGTTTTTTTAGATTTTACAAAGGCATTCGACAAGATTTCCCATTATAAATTGCTCATTAAAGTGAACCCACTATTGAAAAACCGGCAACTGTGTAACTGAATTAAATCGTATCTAACATCTCGGCAGCGATACGTTGTTTTTAAAGACACTCCCTCAAACATGTTACCTGTTGGCTCAGGGGCTCCCCAGGGCTCTGTGCTTGGTCCATTATTATTTTTGCTGTTCATTGATGATATTGTTGATAATTGCAGTGTTAAAATACGATTATACGCTGATGATTGTGCGCTGTATTCCCTTATTCACACAGTCGAAGACCAAGTGAAGCTTAACACAGAAATTGAGAAACTCATGAAGTGGTGTAGTTCTTGGCAAATGTGCGACAACTATCAGATAAGTGTGGCTATGTCGATAAGAAATAATAAGTGTCCCCTTGTTTATAATTACACAGCTGATGCAAATATCCTAAATCGAGTAGCTGAGTACAAGTACCTAGGCTTGCATATATGTAGCAACCTCCACTGGGATCGACATATCATCTACATAGCTAATAATGCAATGATGAAATTACATTTTTTGAGACGTTCTCTACGATATTCGTCATATGACACAAAACGTCTGGCATACAAATCTCTTATCCAATCCATTCTTGACTATGGAAACGTTATCTGGGATCCTTACACCTATGTCAACATCCATAAACTAGATAGAATCCATAACAAGGCCGTCCGATTTATTTTCAATATATACGGCCCAACGTCAGTCTCTGAATTAGTTGCCAAAGCGGGATTGAAACGAACTTCAGAAATGAATAGAATTGCCCGTTTGTTGTTCTTCTTTAAGATAGTTAATGGTCGAATAAATAGCACCACAGGTGAATACTTAAACTTCTATTCCGCTTACTCTACCAGACAACGCCACAAACACACTGTCGTTCCTTTTCAGCCCAAAAATAATGTTTTCAAGTATTCCTTTCTTCCGCGCACTGCCAAAGAATAAAATGAGCTTAACACTAAAATAATTGAAACAACCAGTATTGAGGAATTTGAAAAATTGATATCTGACTAGCTATGCTTGCTTTTTTTGCATGTGAAACCGTTTCTATGTTGTTTGAAGTGAATTGTTCTGTGTTCTTACTTCAGTATTGTACTGTTCATTTTGTTGTTGTACCATGTACACCCACTCTGCTATGGCCCCACGTTGGGGCTAGCAGTATTGCTAAATAAATCAATTTATGGTGTCTCGGCATGACCCCTTAGGCACTTATTCAGCTTGGAGGGTCAAGCACAAGCTGTGAATTCGCTAAGCATTCAGAAGGTCAAATAATTTAAAACATGACATTATTAATGAAAGTTTTGTTTCCATAAAGCGACCTTTTTCTTTCACCGCTGATCGTGGTTTAACAGCTACGAAACTTTTTCTAAAACCGGTGGCCTTTACAACAAAACTTTAGCGCATTCTATACGCGGACATGTGTATGAAGCTGAGGTTGCTTAGAGTTTATTGAAGTATAGTAAATTCGGTACCGAGCAAAGCCGTATTACTCGTGCGTTTGGATGCAATGTGGTGCGGCACGATTGAATATTTATACTGTGGCGCGTAAGTCTTCGACGGCGCCTGATCGGTAAGTTCGGGTGTTGTGTTTCCCTCAATGATTTTTCTACGTTGTGTTGTTAAGGAGAATAAATTTAAACGATGAAGCTATTTCCTTCCTGCAGGCCTATCAACGCAACAGGATAAGTGGGTGTACATATTCAATGCACACCAATTACGCGGTTGAAAATGCATTAATGTTGACGTCACCACATCTATCGAAACTGCCGTCGGTAAATATCTTTAAATCCGTAGGCATTCCTATGTGGAGTCAATGAGGAAAATCTTTCTGTCTGGATTGAATAGATTAGTTTTTACGTGTCACACGTTCCCACTCCCGCAAAAACCAATACAAAAGGTCTGATATCCTAGCTTAGGTTTTGCATGTTTTATGTTTTAGCTTAGGTATAGCTTAGGTTTTACGTGTCACACGTTCACACTCACGCAAATGCCAATACAAAAGGTCTTTTATAAAGTTGTCACTAATTGAATATCTCTAAAGATTTTTCTCAGCTATCACTCGTGTAGAGTACATAGGTTCGCAGGGGTATATATTATTGGCCTTTAGGTCTCCGCATTTAAGGTTATTACCCCTTGTATACCCCTGTAAAATATTTTGAGCAGAGCAGTGTAACACTTCTGAAGCTGCCTTTAGAAAGGGTAGGTATATAGTGATTCGCAAAGGAGGTATATAATAAAATGCTTTGCGTCCTTCATGCATGAGTACCGTTCGATTCTTATATCACCCCTAAAGATGCCTTCGTTATGGATATATGTTTATACTGGTGTCGCGGAATTCACAGAAGCCGGTTACTTATGCTCCGTAGTCACAGATGGGGTCAGAGACCATGAGGACAAAATACAAGTATGGTTCATTAAAAAATGATTTGTATTAATAACAATGATAAGAATTTCATCGCAAACCTCAAGGAAATAATGGAGGTGGGGTTCATTTAAGAGTATGCTTTGTACTAATAACAACGATAACAATTTCATCGCAAACCTCAGGTTGATTGATTCGATTGATTGTGGGGTTTAACGCGCCGACGCAACGCAGGCGATGAGGCGCGCCGTAGTGGAGGGCTCCGGATTAATTTTGACCACCTGGGGATCTTTATCGTGCGCCGAAATCTCGTACACACGGGCGTTTTTGCTTTTCGCCTCCATCAGAAAAGCGGCCGCCGCGGCCGGGAATCGAGCCCGCGACCTCCTGCTCAGCAGCGCACCGCCTTAGCCACTGAGCCACCGCGGCGGGTACAAACCTCAGGTTAATAATGGAGGTATTAAAGGAAACGTATCAAGCAGAAGCCACTCCAAAGCAATTTTCCGGCAACATCTCTATGACGTCACAGAATTTTTTTGGGCGACTTCGGCCGCCAATCTAAGAAATACCCAAGAAACACAAATGCGTAATTGTAGTGGGGCCCCCCGTACCACCTGATCGGATCATTTCAATGCTAATATGCAGTTATTACACTGATAACTACGTTGTTACAGCTGGCCCGCACTGCATCAATTACGTCACTGTAGCGCAAAATATGAACATACGTTTCAATGGTTCTTCAGTATTTTCGGTTGAAAAGACGTCACTTGTGGTTGAAGTGTAGCTCAGGGGCTACCAAAAGCTAAATCATTCCAACTAAAAAAAGTTGTATTTTGTCTTCATGGCCCCCATAATGAGGTGTGTAATAATGGGCACTAGAGTCCCTACATACTTCGTTGTAAGAATGATTATAAAGCGCCTGGAATAATGTCTTACCTGGTGTCAATTTGTGCATGGCAGTGAAGCCGACCATGAAGAGACTGGCATAGGACAGAGAGGCTTACGTATTGGTTAGAGTATTTCCAGTCACAGTTTCTATACTTTTAAAAGTTGTATACCACCGATATGCGCTACATTATTGGCACGCAGAAAGGGTCGGTATGGTGGTTGTACCTAAGCCCGGTTTTCGGTTTTATTTACGCTTAACAGGGATATATTGTGTTGGTTGTGCGCAATCGAGATCACTTGTGCTAGTCGTCTTTCACCAGATCAGTTACAATATTTCTCAAGAGTCATCTGTTTCTTCAATCGCACGTTAGTGACGGGGAATTAGTTTCTCAAGGAACATGGTGGACGAGGTTATTAATGCAAAACTGAGGCAGAATATCTCAGTTGTACACAAATCTGATTACTTGTGTTCCTTGTATTTAATCGAACCAGGTCACATTACCTTGTGACGAAGTTGTGAAAGGCTAAGATCGGCTATTGGGTTTCCCAACAGCGAGATTTGATTTACCACGAACAAGGTCCAGGAGCATTTCCAGACGTTGCCTAAAAGCAGGCTTTTGTTCTACTGTTGTAATAATGTGCCGCCCTTGTAATGGAACAACTCGCAGTGGCGTTGTTTTAGGAGCCGTTTCGCCGGCTACGGCAGCGCTTGTGCCGATGCCGCGTTTCTCTTTATATGGGCCGTTGGATGTTGTCGCATTCAAATTCACAGACGATCACGACCCGTAGTATTCAGCCCTAAAGCGACCGCAGTCCGGCAATACGCTGATTTTAGTTCCTTTTTTAGAATCGTTATGGCGGGGTATTGTAGACATGGAGTTGTTGATAATGACAGTAAGCGTTGGGACATCTATACCTCCGATGCGTCACTTATGTAGGTCTCACCTGATAATTTCATACGGCACACACTTTGACAATAGAGCATGAGAGATAATTCTACAGTCACCTGAGCCTACAATGTGTTTTTTTATGCGGTACAATGGAAGTTCTGGGAAATAGCTGTGACACTTCACCGATGGCTTGGTTTCGTTCGCTGACCTTCGTCTGGAA
This sequence comes from Haemaphysalis longicornis, assembly GCF_048455015.1. Lineage (NCBI taxonomy): Eukaryota > Metazoa > Arthropoda > Arachnida > Ixodida > Ixodidae > Haemaphysalis > Haemaphysalis longicornis. The sequence goes on from NW_027526385.1 coordinate 63,619,468, forward strand.
GGTCTTTGAGGGCGGGGGCGTCGCGGTAATTACAATGTGGAGCTGTTGATAACTCCCTGACCCCCGCGAACGGATGCTAGGTATTGCTGCCGCGTTTGATAAATGCGCCTAAGACAACCTAATGTAACCACGAGATTGACTTCATATTTACAACTTAACAAAAAAATGTTGTTGTTTCCTGCTCCATAGGAACTGGTAAAACACGAAAGTGAAATGCGCTTTCACAGGAGCAGTATAATGTTTATTGTGCATCGATATGAACTTGCACACTATTTATATTTCGTCCGTATGGCACCGTTAGAAGCATCAACGTTAGACACTGGATTGCACGCGTCGGAGCATTGCGTAAATGCGACTGAAACAACAGGCGCTCGCAAACCGTCCGCGCTAACGAAACCAAACGGGTTGTCAGCGAATCCTTTGGTGAACACACGGGCCGCTGCAGAGCGAAAGAAGCAGCGGACCGTGCCACGAGCACGACATCCGCAAGTCGGCTTCTCCGCAGTTTCCGCTGCCCGTTCTCCGTGCACGTAGGCGCAGGCATCGAGACTACAACTCTCGGCGCTCATTAGCGTCGTGATGCATTACTTCGCTTCGCCTCCCCTAGATGGCAGCACCATTTGAAAAGAAGGCTATAAGGCGCGTTTGTCGTTCATGCAATTCCCGCGTCTGTTCATAGCGCGTCGGGAGGGTGTTTCATAGCTTCCGTTGTGACGAAAAAGTTCGTGGCTCGAATCCCGGCGCCGCTGCGTCAATCGAAGTTTTCTGGCGATGTCATATCCGTGACGAATATGACGTCAGTTAGATCTTCGTGGAGCCCGGCATAAAAAATTTTCGTGTTAATATGCAGCTAAATGAATCCTTTCAACCCAAGAAATCACAAAGGTAATCATTTCAGAGAGTAAATACCTTAAAAATAGCAAATTCCGCTTGCCCTGCTATTTTCATCTACTTTGCAAGGTGGGCGCAATTTTTTGTTGTGAAATTAGGAGTTTTTAGGTAGCACCGGTCCTGTTGTGCACAACACAGTGACTGTGTGGCGTCCTACCTAATCACCGCTACTCCTTCCAAATTACTGTTTAACAATACATTTTTTTTTTCTGTAACGGAAGTGCGATTTTAGTTGAATACGTCATCACTTCAGTAAACGACACTGGTCTGCACCTTTTTCCCTGCATAGAAGCTGATTCGCCCATATGGGCCCTCCCCAGAGCGAGTGCAGATTTAAACAGGGTATTATACCACAGCTGAGGGTTTTACAATACTGACAGTCCCTATGCGAAGCCTTGCACGTGATGGCAAGCTACTGGCGCATATATGTTGCAACAGAACGGTTGAGGAATACAGAAATGAGCAAGAGTTTTGTGGTGAAAAATTCGGGGAAGCTTCTAATCACGCGCAAGACTTGAATGCCGGAGTTGTGTTTGTGAGCATTGCCGGGCACATAGTTAAGAATCGGTATCATTGTGTATTTACATAGTTGCGTTGCTAGTAATCGTCGTCATATGCATCGAAGAGGTCATCGTCTTCTTCGCGTCGAGGGGTGGATGCAAAGTCATCCTCAGCGTTGTAGACTCCCACTAGCTCTTCGTCATCGACTCGAGGCAGTGGTGGCGGGACCTGCAAGTCATCTCTGGAAGGATGGTCACACTCGTAGCCTGGTCTTCAATTATCTATAATGGCTTCTCGAGAATGCGGAGGCCGGGGTGACCTCTTCCAACCAGGATGTCTTTTCAACTCTACCCATTAGTGCTGAAGTCTTTTTTTACTAAAGCCACTGCGCGTACCGCAGACGCTCGGTGGTCGGAGCGAGGCACGCGCTCATGAGTGCTCGGCATTTTCTGCGTATATTTTCCTGCAACGGTGAACTTACAGCCAGTAACAACCGTTCCGATGCTAAAAAATGAGCCGTTCACTGTGAATTCAGACACTTGGGTGACACAAAGATTTGGTTCACATAAAAGCAGGCAATTTGGTGGCATCTTAGAATATGTAATCAAGCGCAAGCAATACCGACTAACCGCTCCCGAATTTTGACCAGTTTCCACGAGATATCTCCGCTAGAAATAGACGTCGAGCGTAGGCCATTTCCGTAGAGGTTCACGCCTAAATGCCAATTTAAACAGTACCTAGCCTCTACCTAAGAGCGTGCCAAAAGGTGTAGGAAGAAAGTCGGTGAGTCTTGAATGGGAAATGGCCGTACGGAACACAACGAAGTCGTAGTGAGAATCACGCGCATTGCTGTTTTATGATATTTATTAGTAGCGTTAAGAACGCGCAGTAATTGGTGTTTTCCATAGGTTACTATTCGAGGGTCATGTACAAGAGGTAACCTACAAAGGGCAAGCAGTGTGGCCGTCCGGTAAAAGAGCAAAAATGAAGGTGAAATAAAGCTCCGAGTGACCATGACTCTCCCTGGACATGTAAGGGCCATTTACCAAGCGAGTTAGCCCTGCCCGCAGCCTCCACATCCCCGCAAGCTTAAAGGTAAACTGCATTCAGAAAGATATAACTCGCTCCGTTCTTTAAAAGGTGTGTGCGGCGTAGAACATGTTTTGGTGCATCTTTAACGGCAACTAAAAAAAAGGGATACCACAGGATAAACCACATAATTAAAGACACATATGAGAATTAGGTCCAAATACAAAAAATATGGCGGCGGACGAGGTGCCCGCACTGATTATTGGTGGTTCTGAAGATGCCGTTGAAACCATCAAGGCGTGCGCGGAAAGGTGCTTTTGCAGGTGACGGTGTAGTGTAGTCGACTGGAGCAGTGACGAGCCACGGGGCCATGGTGTCTGGGCAGTTAAGGCATGAAGGTGTCACCCAGGCACGGTTTCGGCTGGTGCGACGCGTTGTGCAGACGTCCTGATGGCGCCCTGACGGCGGAATTTCGACATGCTATAATTATCGCTAAAAGCAACAATTTCTGCTACTGTAAAATTTCCCCTCCTTACCTGTCCTTCGTCTCGGTCTACCACTCTGCAGACGATTCCACTGCTGCCGCGCGGCCAGCTAATTCTCGCGCGACTGCGTTCGCCGTCTCGTTGTGGTTGGTGGCGAGTTCCGATACCTCCTTCCGCGCTTGGGCGGGAAACCACTTGATTGTCACCTTGCGTCCATCGATGTTCACCCGTTCGAGCACCCGCACCACTTCACAGCACAGCGAACCCTTGGTGAAATTGCGCACTGCACTCTTTGAGTCGCTAAGCGCCGTCGTCGCCTCTGGGTCCGCGATGGCCAGGGCGATGGCCAGCTCTTCCGCTCGCTGCGCGTCTCTCGTGACAATGCTCGCTGCGTTCACCATGACTCCCGTCTTCCCATCTATCACTACTGCCGCGAAGCACCGGCGGTCACCGTACTCCGCGGCGTCCATGAATCTGGTGCCCGGAACGTTCAGGTGATGTTCCAACACAGCCTTCGCTCTGGCCGCTCTCCTGTCCGCGTTGTGGGTCGGATCCATGTTATTGGGTAACGTATTAATTACCGCCACTAAGGCACGCAACTCACCAACGGCGGCCATTTATCGCTGTTGCTAGATTTCCGCATCTACGGCCTCGCCGTTAACTTCGACCACGTCGTTTGTTAAAGGGACACTGAAGTGATTTGTAAACATTGCGGGATTACGAGCGCAAATTGTAGTCCGGAGTCCCTAGGCCCTGTTTCGACCACTCTGAGCGCGTTTACTCGAATTTATTTAGTATAAAAATCAATTCGAAAATTCTGTCCTCCTCTCTGCACCCTCACCCATTTTCTGTGGCGTTTTCGTGCGACGTCAGGAGGAGATGATCTCGCAATTGGCTGCGCTACTGCACGGCTCGCCGGCCTTCCGACAGAGTCAGTCGGCCCAGCGTTTCGTCCGCCGGCCGCCGACGGGTCGTCGCAATTCGTTCACTCAGTTGAACCGAATCCAGGACACGTTTGTGAATTGAAGAATGTGCCTTTCTTTACTTCGTTAGTTTGCACACTGTATCTGTCTCCAAGTCAAGGTCGCTTCACACAAGCGCTGCACAAGCGCACATGCGACGCTTCGCTGACTGGTACGCTAGTAGGAAAATCTAAGGCCACTTGAAGACAGGAGAAGAGTCAGCGGAGTCAATATAGGTGCTAAGGAAATATAATCATCTGAAACTTTTACCGTACAGCGTAAAACTAGGGCTCAGGAAGCACTTTTTTGCGCTCGGCGAACAAGCACAGCGGTCAGCAGCACGTCTACGCATCTGCGAACGCTTTTCCGTCTAAGAAATGCAATTGCTAACGTGAGATATTGTGGAAACTTGAGGGACGCTTACTGCACGAGCGCAATACAACAAATACTCACCTAAGCTGCTTGAAATGCTAAAACTAAATTAAAGTGTAAAATGGTTATACATTATATGTCATATATTTCGAAGGGCAGTAGTGTTTGCCCGTGGCCGAGTGATCTCGAGCGCTGTGTTTCTTATTGCAACTGTTTCGCAAGTCACCAGTTCGAATCCCTGGGGGTACATTCTTTTTTTTTATAAGTTGCTTTTTCGTTTTCGGCCGATGTTTTCTATACTGAGTTCACCTTTTTTTGGGCCGTAACGTTCACTGTTCCACGAACTAGTCCACAGAACGCTCGCAGGCTGACACTGGCGCGCTAGCGAGTTCTCGTTGGCGGGCTGTTGACATAAGCACCGACTGCTTGCGGGCAGTGGGCACAGGCCAGAATCCACAGACCCTTGCCCTGGTGCGAAAACGCTTTTTTCAAAATTACGCCCACCTCCCCTCGCGGGAACCATGTGTAGATGCGACGCATCGTGGGTTTCCCTCGGCGTTTCCGTTGGGTTGATTCCCCCATCGCGTGAAACGTGCCATGAACGCGTGCGATGCATTTCCGTCTACTACGGGGTTCCCGCATCCCGTGAACGTCGCTTTGAAGCCTCATCGTCGGTGGTGCTAGCAGTTCTGTTATTGGGCTTGCCGGTGCTTGTTGCGGTTGCGCCGACCATCGCGATAGCAGGCTTGTTAGGCTCCATTCAAAGCAGCGTTGGACATCGGAGCGGAGCGGCGCAGGTACCGCGTTGTATACCACCGCATAACGGTGAGGGGAATGAGAGAGAGCAGCGCATGCGCATGCGTTAACCGAGCGCTAGCGCGCGCCAACGCACAGCTGGCATTGCGAGGAGCGAGCGCTAACCCGCAGATAACGCTGCGGTGAGAGCGGCGGAGAGCGCATGCGCAGCTGGCGCGGACAACGACGACGCCGGATGGATGGAGGGATGCATGCATGCATGGACAAGGCGGGTGAATGAGATGCGTCGCATCTAATACGGGCATGAGTGAGGCAAGCTCCAAATATGGGGGAAACGCGCGTGGCATTTGAGCGTCTGCGGGGACGAGGAGGACGTTCATCCACTGCGTAGGCTTCGGCTAGTGATTGCTACGATTCCAAGCCGTCATGGGAGGCTTCTCTTATGCATTTTACAGCCGACAACACGGCAGAAGCGCGGAACGACGATTACTAAGATACTGAGAATGCTCATCCAACGATGCCGTCGGATGTCAAGCATGTTGTTTTACAGAACCGAAACCGAAACTTGTTTGAATGCTAACCAATCACGCTGCGTCTCCTTCCGTCGTCACATCCTTCAGTTGGTGCGGCCGCCGCAAACCGCGCATGGTAGTTTTTCTTCTTTCGCGCTTTGTAAAATAATTACCGAGTTGTCAAGCAGATAAACGATGAAAAGTGTGCTAATTTGAGCCAGTGTACGCAGTGCAAGCAAAAACAGAAGCTTGACAAATTCACTTCAGTGTCCCTTTAACAACACTGCCGAGGATGAAGCAAAACGGCATATTTGAAAACATTTCTGCTGCTGAAATGCTGTTACACGTGTTATCGTTGATTCGCATTCAGAACTTCAGTCGCGCGCAGCCTTAAAGCAGGCAGGACAAGTTAACCCTACTAGAGTTGTCCGACTAAAACGCAAAAATAACAAAATGGCGGGCCCATAAGCCGTCGCAGTGTAAACAAATGTCGCGTAAGGCGAAATGACCAATTATCATGAAATAATAGCAATGACAACTGAACAATGATCATGGATCACGCAAAAATAGGAGAAAAGAGTGTCATACTTAGTACCCTTATCTAGTGACACTATAGCGTAGAGCAGATTCCCGGCTGCGGCGGCCGCTTTTCTGATGGAGGCGAAAAGCAAAAACGCCCGTGTGTACGAGATTTCGGCGCACGCTAAAGATCCCCAGGGGGTCAAAATTAATCCGGAGCCCTCCACTACGGCGCGCCTCATCGCTTGCGTTGCGTCGCCGCGTTAAACCCTACAATCAATCAATCAATATAGCGTAGAGCAAGTGACAAGCCCACCTTGACGACGGGAGACATTTCACACCCTTCTCCATCATCATTTGTAGTGGTTTACACCAATTTTGCTAAACATCCACTTTCGCAGGGCGGGATGCCAACCAATTTCGTTTTAATTAAAATAGCACTGCAAGTATCACTTTTGTATTACATTTTTGCCTCAACTGTCCCTAATGTTTGCCTTTTTCTGACCCTTGTTGACAGTATATAACCCATTGTTCCAGCTTTAGTAGCCTGGAAATTGTTTTCACGATATATTTGTCTTCTTCAAGAGTTTTCCTAACTTTTAGACGGACCGCTGAATCAAGGAATGCACAGACAGAGACATACAGACCAAACTTTTCGCATTTAAGTTGCCCAAGAAAGACAATCGTCTATAAACCTGAGTGTTACAGAAGGCACCACAGTGTTCTCTGATTTAGCCGTGATGGCACATCTGGATATGCCGATGGTTGGACAAAGGAAGTGATGTCTAGAGTAAAATATAACTTTTGGTGTTCGTGTGGGAGCTCGGCACGGAATGATTAAAAACCACGTGTTGGGCCTTTTGTGTTTGTGTATGTGTGTGTGTGGAAACACACTTCTAAAAAATTCCGGCATGTTTCATGCCCGGAAGCTTCCCTTTTGCTAAAAGGCACACCGTATATTGCACGCCGGCCGAGCTATTTAGACCACCTGGGAATCTTCAACGTGCGTCGAAACCTCGACACATGGAAGTCCTCGTTTTTTGTTTACGTCAGGAAAACGTAAGCCGGCTGAGGTGATCGAAACTGCATTCTTGTGGTCAGCAGTCAAAGACTCAGCCGCCTAGCAGCTCTTGAGGGGGGCACCCGTCAAGTAGTTGAAGTCAAGAACAACTTCACGTCTTCTTTTGTGGCCTTTGATTGACGGTTTTTATTCAACGAGCTGGCTCGTGGGCCGAGGTGGGGAGGGGGGGGGGGTTGCCCTTCTTTTAAAGGAGCCATGAAGAGAAAACACAAGTTTGGTTCATTCAAAAGATTGTCTCGTTAGAATCATACTGACACCACTTTTAACCTAAACTTCGCTCAAATAAGCTACATAATTAGGAAAAACGGGAATGGTCATGCGACCCACCAGCTCATTTCCCGCAACAGAACCTGTGATGTCACATGGGCTAAGCTCTGCGATTGGCGGAGGCTGGCAGAAGCAGACGCAAATTAGGTAGAGCTTACAAACTAGACGAACGAGCGATTTGCGCTTAAATTTAGGGCACATTCTTTACAAAGCAATAAGAATGATGGGACAAACAGTGGAAGTTACGAAAGCACACGTAAACATAGAAGTACTCATGCGTTCTGCTGTTCGTACTGCGCACAGCATGCTTGGTTTAGCTGCACAGCACTACGGGGCTTGGGGTTGTCTCAGACGACACTGGCCGATTGACGCAAGCAACGGTGTCTTACGTGACCCCATTTGTCGAGCGAGCACTGTTTCAGGGAACGAATATTTTCTCCCAGAACAAAAACAAGCCAGGTTTAAATGCGGGCAAAGACAAACCAAACGCTTGCCACGGTATGGTGGCGCCATCTAGGTTACGGAACGTAAAGAAACGCGGGAACAAACCAACACCGCTGTACAGGGTGGAGACAACCTTTGAACGGTCCCGTGCCACCGCAATTGGGCCAACGGGCTCAACGCGTTATTCTTTTCGTTTCCCACGAGACCTAGCAACGCGAAACAGACAATATGATTCAAACTTCTTCAGTAAACCGCGTTGCGGCGATAATTTTAGCGCGGTTTTGACACAATGACTTGCTTCGGCGGCGAGCGAGCAACCGAAAATGGCGGCGCCAGCGTATACGTGTCTCTACCCTGTACGGCGGATGCGTGAATGAAGGTATTCTAGGCTGCAGAGCGGTCGGTTCCTGTGATGTCATTTGGGACCACGAAAACGCACGATTGAGCGGGAAAATCAAAATTTTAACCTAAATTGTTTAATTTCTCAGTGAATAAAGCACCGTTTGTACCCGGACAAGCGCTGGGGGCACTATAAAACACGAAATCTTTCGAATAAAACCAACTTACGTTTTCTCTTCATGGCTCCTATAACACGAAAGCGTTTTATTTCCGGATACACTGCGATTTCACTGACGTCATATCCGTAACGGAAGTGACGCCAGTTCAACGTCGCAAGCGGCCTGTAAAGATGCACCCCTGCACACTGGGGCTTCTTGCGGGGAAGCAACCTTTAGTACTAAAGAGTACGTTATACTTACGGTTGCTCGTTTTCGGGTTTTACATTTTACCACGAAAGTGGTAAATGCCACGATAACCCAAGATTTTACTGGCGTCATATGCGTCACGGAAATGACACCAGTACACCTTTGCCTAAGCGACGCGCCGGCACGATGTCGCTCGCCAAGCACGCCCACAAGACAGCCGTCGACCCGCAAATCATGCTCAGCTGCAGATTTCGCTGCACATTTCATTTTCGCGTTTTACTGATTCCTATGATAGAGGAATCAACCAAAGTTTTTGTATATATGTAACGGAATGACGCCAACCCTAATTCGTGTCTTTTTGGCAAATCCCTAAGCAGCCATGTGCCAATTTTGAAGGCAACCAACTCAATCAAGCATCCAGCCTTAGCCACCCCACAAGGACAGTGAGAGCCTGCATACATCCCTGGTGCAACACTGAGCCGGACGGTGAAATGGGCCAGGCCCTACGACGATCAAAAAAAGGTAGGCGCCTTCATCCATTGCACAAAATGTTTGGAATCTTCCATTCGGCTGCAAAGCCCCATGACTGCTAAACCTAATTTGCAAAACCACGGTTCGTGATGGAAACGCCGGAGCGAGCTTATGACAGCCCCGCCCAAGTAACCGTCAATAGCATCGCTAGCACCGAGTCACACGGCGGTGCGCCGGCGCCACTGTAAAGAACAATGGCGCGGAAGGAAGGTGGAGGAAGGGGGTGACTGCAAGCAGGAGTTCGCCCTATACCCTACAGTCCCCGCGCTCGCTCACGTTAGCTTGAGCACACAAAACTCTGCCAGTATTTCTTGCGATTGGGCGCGTTGGTACATGATGACTGGAAAACCTTCAGAAGCAGGAACGTACGGAAATGAAGGACGGCCGAGAGAAACACGGACACAATGCTGACTAACAACTGAAGTTTACTCAAGAAAAACACACATATATGCAGAGAAACATTGCACAATTTGGTGAAATTTTGGCACAATCAGACAGCCAGATACACCCGAAGCACGTCCTTTTCTTTGTCGGTGAATGTGACGGAAGCGGTGCTAACGCACGGGTCGCCCTTCTTGTCGATAGCAATGTCGATGTCGATTGTGCCTAATTTTCACCAAGTTCTGCAATGTTTCTCTGTATGTGTGTTTTTTTTTTTTTAGTAAACTTCGGTTGTTAGTCAGCATTGTGTCCGTGTTTCTCTCGACCGTCCTTCGTTTCCTTACGTTCCAGCTGAAGGTTTTCCAGTGATAAGACGCAAGGATCACAGCAATAGCGGGGCAGTTAAGCGTTTCATGCTTGCTGTCCTCTACAAACTGTGTCCGGTGGCGGCAATTTCAAATTTCGTCTTGAGTGTCTTGGCTAATGGGACGCACTAGAACATTCCTGAGCACACCCTATTCCGCCTAATGTTGTGGCCCTATCACAATTTGCGTTTTCTCTTCCCCCTAACTAATGTGAACCCTCCTTTACGCTGCCCGCGTGCTCCATTGGTCGCTGTCGTTCGTGAGCACTAGCTCAGCTGAAGCTTAGTGTCTACTTGGCGTGTTTAATGCCTATTTTAAAGTAAACCATTATTTATTCCAACAAGTCCTCTCCGGGGTTGCATTCTGTTCCTACTGCCAGTTTGTAGCATTTTTTCTTCTTTTTGGAATGTGTTTCTGACAATCAGCTCCTCGGTGTTCAACTAGAAGTGTTCAACGATCACTGTGCGGTGTTTTTATGCCGGAAGAGCCAGAAGGGATTTGGCGATTACATTGCACCCTTACACGACGGCGGGGCTAGTGACGTCATTCCTCGGCCCGGAGGTTCCTCTAGTAGGAAGCAGCCAAACGTGCGGAGCAGGATCACACACGACTAAGCGGACGGCTCGGCTTACTCTCGAATGAAGAATTCTACTCTGTAAATTGAGTTACACCCTTAACGGGGATTTTTTGTATAACTATCCCCATTATGCCTTAGGAAAAACGTGAAAATCAACCTTTTAAATGTGCTTCCTAGCGTTTTCGCGAGGGAGTATGTCTGTTAGTTACGCTGTACATCCTTTAAAAGTGTTATTTCCTGATTTTGCAAGGGTTTAACAATGTGTACTGTTGGGCGCGCTTGTCGTTCATTTTGAAACATCGCTACAGCGCGAATATAAACAAGGACAGAGAAAGATGACAGGACGAGCGCAGACTTCCAACTGAATGAATAAGGGAAACCTTGCACTTTTTATACGAACTCTTCATGTTAACACCAGTAAAACATAATATAGAACAACAATGAGAAAAAAAAACATATAACACCTGATATCTCACTAGCACATCAACATGCAGTTACGCATTTGGCACAGTGTACACAGACACCACGTTTAGTCATGGCCGATGTACAGCACGTGTTGGGAAGTAAATCTATGTCTTTTTGGGAGAACGTGATCGACACCTGGCTCTCACTTTTGCTACCCTGCCTTTCAATTTCGTGTGCTTCAGTTATTTCATGCGTAGTTCGGCTTGGATCCGCTTCTTCCTATCACCTCGCACATGTCAAAATGAGGTTTGCACCCGCAAGATTTGCAATGCAAGACTAAGGACCCATCATAAGGACCCATAAGGACCCACCTTTTTAACGTTGCTTTCATGCTCCCTCAATCGGTCATTAAGGCATATGCCAGTTTGACCAAAGTAACTGACCCAAATTTCTTTAGGGGAATGTGGGTTTCATGTATAAAGCATGTGGAATGGACCAGAAGGTCCATTCCAATCGGTTGGAAGGGCCTCGATGGGACGGCGATCGGCTGCGGAAGTTTGGCGTGTCTCGTCGGCGGCGTTTTTTGTTGCTGGCAGTGACGACAGCTCCAGACGTAGTGGGACACATCGGTTATAAGGCATCGCCAGTAGTACTACGCCGTAATTTTTCCAATAGTGCGAGCTGTGCCGAGATGTCCGGAAGACGGGTCGCCCTAGCACGCTTCAATTATCTCATCACAAACATCACCGTCACGTCACTGTCTTCCGTCATTGGCGATGGTTTCTCTGGCGATTTCTCGCCGAAAACGGTGCGACGGTGACGGGAAGCCGAGCTCTACGTTTCCGTTCCGTCAACGCGACGGGACTACGCCCCGTGCTAAACCAGCCAATCAGGAAACACGTTTTGACGGCTAAATTTGGCGCCAAGTGAGCACACGTAAAAATCCGAGCCATTTTCTTTACTTGTAAGAATAAGCACGCTCAATTCTAGGCTAAACTGATCACTAGGCAGACGACCCTGTGCTCTGACGGGGAGCTCCAGTACGAATGCTACTGCGTTAACGTCTCCGTCGCGGTTTCTTGACGGGACGGTGCCGTGACGGAGAAGGTGACGGCTGTGTGAATGAGGGCTAACTCAGGGTCGCCATACTGCTGGGCGGCTAGGCCGCTCTCCGTCACGGCTCCAAAGAACGCGCTGATTTCATCGGAGTCTTGTGGTGGTGGGTCGACGGGGGCGCGAAGCAGGCAGTCGGCGTCGGAAGGTTTCGGCCGGATTTATAGACGGTTGTAATGTCCAATACTTATAGGCGCCAACTCGACCGCCCAAGACGGCCAGAGGGGTGCTTCAAATTGACGAGCCAACACAGCGCATGCTGGTCGGTCACAACCTTGAATGGTCTACCGTACACATATGGCCTAAATTAACAAATGGCCCATATAATAACGAGGCACTCTTTCTCAGAGGCTGAGTAGTTTTTATCTTCCTTCGACAGACCACGCCTGGCATGGGCGATTTCTTTTTCGCAACCGCTTTGCTTTTGCATTTGCATGAGGACGGCACCCAAGCTTATATCACTGGCGTCCGTGTGCATTTCCGTTTCGGCTTTTTTGTCGAAATGAGCGAGCACTGGCGGGCTTTGCAGGCGTTGTTGCAGCTCTCAGAATGCTTCCTCTCGGGCGTTTTCCCAGCTGAAAGGGGCGCTACCTTTCGTCAAGCGCGTGAGTGGCTCTGCAATGCGTGCGAAGTTTGCGATGAAGCGCCTATAGTACGCGATCAGTCCGAAAAATCTTCGCACGCCCTTCTTGTACTCGGTATTGCGAAGCTCGCTATGGCGTAAGTTTTCGCCGGATCAGGCAAGACTCCCGAGGCGTTGACGACGTGGCCAAAAACTTGAGTTTCTTGTACGCGAAGCGGCATTTTTCAGGCTGCAGCGTTAACCCCGACGTACGAGTGGCCTCGAGTACAGAGTCCGACCTTGCGAGGTGTTCGTCGAAAGTTCGGGCGAATACCACAATTTCGTCGAGGTATACAAGGCAGGTGTGCCACTTCAGGCCAGCTAGCACAGTGTCTATGACTCTTTGAAGCGTTTCTGGCCCCGTGCACAGTCCAAACGGCATCACCCTGAACTCGTATAGGCCGTCCGCAGTTACGAATGCAGTCTTCCCTCGGTCTCTCTCGTTCACTTCTATTTGCCAGAAGCCTGTTTAGATCCATCGATAAGAAGTACCTCGTGTGGCATAGGTGGTCGAGGGCGTCGTCGATTCGTGGCAGGGGGTAGGCGCCCTTTTTGGGGATTTTTTTCAGTCGCCGGTAGTAAACGTAGACCCTAAAGTGCCGTCTTTTTTCTTCAAGAGCACGACCGGCTCATCCCAGGGACTTTTCGATGGCTGTATAATGCGTCGCTGAGCACGTCTTCGACTTATGTCCGGATGGCTTCCGGCTCGTGTGAAGAAACGCGGTACGGTGACTGTCAGGTAGGTCGGGCTCCATCTTTGGTTATTATTCGGTGCTTCGCTAGAGGTGTCTGACGTAAGTTGGAGTTCGACAAAAAACACTCGCTGTAGCGACGCAGCAAAGCCAACAATTTGTTCCGTTTTTCTTGCCGTAACGCCTGGTTTACGTCGAATGGATGCGGAAGGAATCCATGCTTGATGATTGAAGGCGTCGTTGGGTGCGTGTCCAAAGTCGGCGCCCGCGATCATGTCACCTGATTCGGTCGTTTTTTTTTTTTTTTTCTTTCGAGGAACGCAATTGCAGCGCCCTTGTTTAAATGCTGGTACTCCTCGGTAAAGTTAGTGGCCAAAACGTGGGATTGGCGTTGCTTACAGCGCGCAATGTCTCTTTCGATGGAGACCCCGCGGTCGAGGAGCAACCTTTGGTCACTCTACGATAGCGTCGACGTCAGGAACAGCATCTTCAAAGTAGACGGTGATCATCACGCTTGCGCGGTGTAGCAAGGTGACATGACCATCAGTGATCCTTATAGCAGCACAGTCTTCGGGGTTCGGTTGCGGCGTCGTGAAATGATTGGAGGAAAAAGTTATCGACTTGGTCTGCATGTCAATTATTGCGCCATTGTCAATTAAAAAGTCCATTCCGAGAATTACATCGCGGGAACACTTAGGCAAAGTGATGAACGCAGCAGGGTACGTGGTGCCGGCTATGATAATACGCGATGTGCACGTTCCACTTGGCGTTACAAGATAGCCACCTGCTGTGCGTATGTGCGGACCGTCCCTTCTGGTTGTAACTTTCTTCACCTTAGACGCGAATCATGCGCTTATTACTGAGTAGTAGGCTCCCGTGTCTATGAGAGCGTCTACATCAAAGCTGTCGGTGGACAACTGGACGTCGGGCGCCGCCTTCCTGAGGTTTCCGGATGCATCGGGGCGTCGTGTCTCCGCTTGTCCGTGTTGACGGTCGGGCGCTATGCGTCGTCGTTATCGTCGTCTCCTCATCGGGAGGCTCGGTCATGTCGGCTACGCGTCGCACCGTGTGCCTGTCGTCGTGTTCGAGAGCTACGTCAGTGTTAGATCGGGTCGTCGGGCTGAGGGCATGTCGTGAATCACGCTACTCTGTGCGCCCTTGCGTCGTAGGAGGGTTTTCGTTTTTTCCGCCATTGTGCAACTTCACCTCGAGACGTTGCTGCTTTTAGATTCCCCTGCGGGGCTGGGGGTCCTTCCAGGTGTGAAGTCAGTATTGTAACGGCGGCTCGGCGATTGGTTTGGATAGGGCGGCGGCGCACGGTTGAAACCGGCTGGGCCACGGCTGGTTTGATATTGATACTCGCCGATCTCACGTGGTCGCTGGCCGGGCAGAGGGCGAGGGGCTTCGACGGAGAAAAGACGCAGTCCGAGTCTCTTGTATGGGAAGCGACGATAGATGTGGTCGGCCTCTCCGCAGACGCAGCACAGCAGACGTCCGTCTTTCTCGGCGTGTGGGGTTGGGCTGCAGGGGGTCGGGCGGGTGGCAGTGAAGGGCGGTACGGCGGGGCTTCTTGACGACGGGTTAGAGCAGGGCGGGGTCGACGAACAGCAGCGGAGTAGGTCATGGACTGTGTCCCGCGAGGTGCTTCCAACGGCGTAGAAGTCCCCAAAGCGTGTTGAATTTCCTCCCGCTCATGGAGGCAACTTAGGGTTGTGGCGTTGTTGGGAATAGTTTCCGCAGTTCCTCCCTGACGAATGCACGGATTGTTTCGCGTTGTGTGTCAGAGCTAATAGCCCCGGCATCGATCGTCTCCGGAACAAGCGCGTCGACGGGGCGGTCGTACTGCTTCGTACGAATTTCCAGCGTTTTCTCCATTGCGGCCGCCTCAGACGCGAATTCGGCCGCCCTTTTAGGGGGTTGCGGACAAGTCAAGCAAAAAGTTCTTGCTGTACTCCTCGAATCAGAAACCTCACTTTCTTTTTTTCCGTCATTTCAGGGTCCGTGCGGCGAAATAGTCGCTTAATTTCCCCAATGAATATCACGACTCCTTCGTTGGGGTGTTCCGTTCGAGTTTCAAGCAAAAGCGCAGCTCGTTCTTTTCTCACTACGGTAGTGAAGGTCTTAAGGAACTCGCTTTTCGATTGAGTCCAGTTGACCAAACAGCTCTCATGGACTTCTAACCAAGTGCGAGCTGCATTTTCTACGTAAAAGAAAGCATGCCGGTAAGTTTCTTCGTCGTCCCACTTGTTGAAGATCCGGACGCTCTCCAGCTTCAACACCCATTCTTCTGGGTCTTCAAAAGGGGCTCCCCGGAACGATGGCGGTTCCTGGGGCTGCTGCAGGATGATTGGCGACATTGCTTCTTGCACCATAGTGGTGGTTGCAGCGGTCGTTTTCTTGAGTCCTTCTGACGGGAGACCAAATTTGGACGGTAAACCTTGCGGTCGGCGGCTGGCTCTATAGTTGGAATGGCTTAGCGGCTTCCAGAGGGCGTAGAGAGCATAAAGAGTGCGTACGCAGTACCTCCACAAGATGTCACGTAGCGAAAGACTAGGCAGCGGTCTGGAAGGAAAAGAACGTTTATTGGAGCTAACTTTTGCTCCCCTAACAACTCTAAGAATACACAGGCGGCGACACAGCAGTCAACAAAGTGACGTGCGCAGACAGATGTCGGTGAATCTAATACCGCGGCGTCTGCACTGCGGGAGTTTATCTTACGGCGCGATTGTTTCTCGAGCCGTTGAATTACATCCAGAACACTGTAGATCAAATGAGATTATTGTGAGCTGGTGACATCAGCTCGAAACACTCTCACTATCGCAGATGGTAGTATGTGCACGTACGGCATAGAAAAAAATTGTGGTTGATCCCTCTTTTATAGGAATTGGTAAAAGACGAAAGTGAAAGGTGCCTTCACATCAGCAGTTCAATGTTTAAAAAAATCTCCTTCATGTGCGAAGGGCTCGCGAGCCTGACCCCGCCAGACGAAGTGGTGTCGACACGCAAGAAACGAAAAAAAAATAACCAGTTTATTCCGGTACAACAAAACCAAAAATGACATGCATAGAAACAGCAGCTTGAAACACTTGCAACGGTCATCGAAACAACTTCACAGCAGAGCCTTACCTCAATTCATGCGCGTGCCCTGTACACGAAGGCGCTGTCATCGATACGCCAACTGCCGGCGCATATTGGCGTCATGATGCGCCACTTTACTTTGCCCCTCCTAGACGGCAGCACTATCTGAATGAGTCATAGGAAAGGACGTAAGGAGGCGCAGTGGCTAAAGCGCCACGTACCTCGTTGCGGCGAGAGGGCTAGAGAGGGCATGGCCTCGAATCCGGGCACCGCATCGTCAATGGCACTTTTTCTGGTGACGCCACTTCCGTGACGGATATGACGTGAGTAAGGTCTTTGTGAACACGGGCGTAAAACACTTTCGTGTTAATAACGAATGGAACACTCGCTTCACTTGGCACACAGATAACACAGCTCGGCGCAGCCGGGTGGCAAAAACAAGACAAGACAAAAACAAGACAATGTATGATTCACGGCAATAAGCAAATTGCACATTTACCCCGAAAAACTAACACTAAAATAAACACCGGAGAAGGGAGCCGGAAATGCGACTGCAAAAATTGTCAGAACTCCCCAACCCTACAATACTCCTTGTGTATGCGGACAAATACAATATTAGCGAAATGAAGTAATTTAATCGCTATAACGCTGTAAATTCACATCATTGAGGAGGAGAAACAAAAAAAGCATAGCTAGCCAAATCTAGCTGTAAAGAAGTCACAGTATATACAACCGGCGTAAGACTGTTCCACATTGGTAGCCAATTTTCTGAATTTCTGCCGATTTTTCCGACGGTGGCTCAGTGAATACCTTAAATTGGCAGTGCCAAGTCCATGTTAAACACCGCCATAGAAGAAACAAAACAAAAGGAATAGATGCTCTGTTTTCGCTTTTTCCCACTAAGAAATTGTGAACATCAGTAGAGAATGAACGGATTGGTTTTCTTGTCTGCGATTTATATAAGAGCGCATTGGTGATGGAACGGGTGAGCATTTGAAACTAGACAAGGTATTTCTTAAGCATTCATGCCAAAAACGATTGCTCTGTTATTGTGACCCGCGGCGGTGGCTCAGTAGCTAAGGCGTTGCGCTGCTGAGCAGAAGGACGCGGGTTCGATTCTCGGCCACGGCGGCCGCTTTTCTGATGGAGGCAAAAAGCAAAAATTCCCATGTGTACGAGATTTCGGCGCACGTTAAAGATCACCAGGTGGTCAAAATTAATCCGGAGCCCTCCACTACGGCGCGCCTCATCGCCTGCGCTGCGTCGGCGCGTTAAACCCTACAATCAATCTGTTTTTGTTGCTTCACAGATGGGTCGACGAAGACGAAGAATATGACGGGTTTCTTCACGGCAAATTCCATCGACTGCAACACGCCCTGCTCGGCTGCTGAAGGCGGGGAGTGCCAGCTTTTCATGCAGCTGGCAGGTTGGAATGAGTTGCTCCTCCCAGCTCGGCTTCAAATTCGGGAAGTTTCGGGCGTACGCTCGCAGCTGTCGCTTGTCTCCAGGACAGAACCTGATATTGAAGACCTCCCTACCAAATGCGTGCAAAAGGCCTGGACGTGTGCCTCAGGATTGCTAAAGTCACATCACTGCATAGTGACTCTCGAACTGTCCTTAGAAACGTTGGGAAATTGCAAAGACCTGCTCTTGGGTGCCCTGAAAGACAATTCCTCTGTGAAAAACCTGAAGATCAGCGAGTACCCAAAAAAGTTACGTAAGGACATTTCTAAAGTTCTCGCGTCAATGAGAGCACTAGAAAAAATTGAAATTGAAAACGCGAAACCTAGTTTAGAACTTCAGTCGGCCATTTCGACGGTTCTGCGCAACACCGCGTCACTAAGGGTCCTCAGAATCAATGGATTGGAGCCGCTTAGAAGTGCTTCAGTGCTATTGGACGCGCTCTTCGCAAACGCCACTCTGAACGAGCTGTCGTTCAACGAAAGCTTGCTCAGCTCTCTTGGCGCAGCACACCGCCGTGCTTTTGAAGAATACTTGGAAAAGAGTGTCACGTTGACGACATTTGAGTTTTTTGGAGGAAAGCCTTGGTCCTTTAACCAATCGATTTTCAGCACTGTTCTTCACGGTTTGGTCAGAAACAAGACCATTCGTCGCCTGAACATCATCCGTGTTACCCTTGGCTGTGAAAGCAACCTGCTTTTAACGCAACTACTTGAAACAAAGAAATGTCTCCGTTGTTTCAAACTGAATTTATCATCGCCACATTTCGTGCCACGGTGCTGTAACCGGCCGGATGAGCACAGCAGTTGGATGTTGGCTGCGGCAAAAAGTAAAACTCTTGAAGAAGTCACCCTTGATATTGATATATGCAGTGCACATAAATGGAGGTTGTTCTTGGTGGCGTTGTCTTCAAACACTTGCTCCATAAAGGTCCACATTGAAGCCTTCGGTGATTCTAGAAATGCTATGGTCGATGTTTGCAGGGAAATTCGTGAAAGGCGCATACACGACCGTGTTTCCTTCTCAACTCAGGTACAAGTGCAAAACATTGAAGTTCTCCAGTGCAAAGCGTTGTCGGAAGTTTCCATGTGTTTGGAAGTGGGTCGGAACATTGAGCAGTGGCCACTTTTGCAGGAGCTGCCAGCCTGTAGCCACATAACATCGGCGTCGCTTTTCATGTTAGATGCAATCAGCGAGGCGCTGTTCACTGCTATTGCCGACTTCGTTAACACGACGAAGACGCTAAAAGAGCTGTGTTTGCTCGTGTTCCACCAAGCTAATTTGCAAGCAGAAGAATTCGTATGCTGGACAATATTTCTGACGTCTCTATCCCGCAACACCAGTATTCGGACAGTGCAGATATTCGCAGTTCGAGCGGACGAAAGAGTAAGCGAACTTTTGGCGGACGCGCTAAAATCTAGGAACAACACTTGGAGACTGGAATTCCACACCCGAGCACCTGCACCTTTGAGCGTATTTATTCGACGCTTGTCCATGGGCATCACCAACAACTTCGTTCTCCTCGATGTCACTATCCACGGATCGATTCCGAAGGAAGCCGTGGGGGATTGGTTTGTGATAGAGCAGTCTGTGAAACGAAACTCACACCTGCTTACAAGAGCTGCTGAATTTACAAGCCGTTTCTCACTTGACAGGTACGTGTCGTCAAGCTCATTAATACTTTAAATGGCGAAGAAAATTGTAGCAGTGCCAGATAGGAATACCTTCACTTATTGGTACAGTGGAACCCCGCTGATACGTCCCCCGGACTTACGACGACCCGCGTCTTACGACGGATCACCGGGGTCCCGGGAAACTCCCAATAGAAACAATTCATTAAAACCCCAATGATACGACGCTCGGGTGCACGCGGTTCGCTTCATACAATGGACCCAGGTGTAAATAAAGCGGCGTTTTCACATATTTTACACCGCTCTACCGCCTCTTTTTCATGTCCGCTTTGTACTATCGTTCATTTCGCTTAGCCTTGGCAGTTTCACACTCGCTTTTTCCCCTCTCAATTTGATTGACCACATCGGCTTTATCTCGCTCGCGCAAGGCATGGGTCTTCCAGGCTGTAAATAGCTCGGGATGTCACGGGTGTCGCGTAGCTGCGCTGGCGGGTTAGCTCGGGCGCCGTGGAGGGGAGGGGGCACGACATAGGCGTTTCTCCTTTTTCAAACTTGGGATTTCAGCAAAAGGTTCGCAAATCACGCGAGAACGCGCTAAAAGATCGTAGTTTAAATAATCTCTTAGCCCACCTGTCGCGTGAGACCGTCTACTAGGCCGGCATTTACCAGAACCCCGGTCATACGACGCTTTCTCGTGGTCTATTGAAGTCGTATTATCGCGGTTCCACTGTAACTACTTCTATGGTTGCTTCGGCGCTTGCAAATCAAATGCTTGCAAGTATAGATTGTTGTCTACTAGCGAGCCCTATAATTACAGTTTTTTTTTCCTAACACAGATTTACCTTACTCGGGCAATGCGCGAATAATTCACGTCGATGCCTTGGGAAAAGGATCGACAAAAAATCACTATAGGAAGCCTGCGAGTGACTCAGCATAGCGACGTAGAAATACTTCTGGAATGTTGTCAGGGCAACATGGTAACTTACTTTTGATGTTAGCAAGCATACAAAATTGGCTTTCGAAAGTTACGAAATTAGGCGTAACATCGGTTGAGCTATCAGTTGATAACTTAACTGCCGCGCCGGGACGGGTCTGAAAACATTGAGTGGAAGTAACGCTTGAATTCCGTTGTGATTTGCCTTGAATTTCGTAAAACATTATCTGCGAGCTTAACACCGTCGACTTTTTAACCTGCAGTCCGTGCAATGCTGTGCAGTTGAAAGTGCACGAATTCCCCATATTATACATTTATGACCCTTAATCTATTTAGGACGCGAAAAAAACAAAAGAAAAGATCCGAGGCTACGTAAACCCGTCTCATGAGCTGTGAATGGGAAAGGCATGAGTGTCCCGGTGAACACCTAACACTGCTTCTTCCTCCTGGCATTGTCGAAGGACTTTGCAATATTCTCGCTGGATATTCTTTGCGGTTTCGTCCGTATCGCCGCTTTCGACTGGCTTCGATCTGTCTTCTACGTGTTGTGCCTCTCGTCGTTCATGACGTCGTGCAACGGAAGAGTTGACGACCATGGTTAATTTCGCTGCTTGTCTTTTTCTCCATTCAGTTTCAGTATAATATACAGTTTTAGTTTCACGTGCGGAAAGATTTCACGTACGCAAACGCGAAAATTATGCATAGTCCACGCGCATGTAGTTTGAAATCCTTTTATTACACGTACGCGCCGCACTGCGCGCGTTGCACGTTTGGATACACGCGCTCGCCGCCCATAGCCGCGCGTAGAGTTCCTGTACTTATCTCCCCTAGGGGAGCAGAGTTGCGCGTCCATCCGCCATCTTGAGTTCCAGGTCGTGCGGGAAAGCCAGCCGTCCCACACGTACGAGCTGCCGCCTGGCCGCTGCGAAAGCGGCAGCGGCGAGGAATAGTGGCAAGGCGCGGCGGGGACAAAACCTGGCGCACGATACTCGACTGCTTATCAGCTGTGGTGGTGGTGGTGAAAAACATTTATTAAGACTATATACAAGTGAGAGATAGGGGCGGCCTTAAGGGCCCACCCTGTACAAACTCTAGGAGGAGTCCCTAGTCCGGGACCCCTGTGGCTTCCGCGGCGGCGCGCGCCCTGGCCACGAGGGCTCGTTGGCCCTCCAAGGTCGAGCAGCCGAGCAGGGCAGCCTCCCAGCTCTCACGGGTAGGGGGGGAAGGGGACGTGATTGGGGGGACCGCCGGGTTGGATGGACATGCCCACACCATGTGAAAAGTATCCGCAAATGGATGATCACAGTGTGGGCATTCCCCGGAGAAGGCCGGATTGAAGTGCTTTAGTATCGCCGGGCACAATACCGTGTTAGTGTACAGCCGCAAGAGCCAGCGCTCGTCAGCCTGAGCGGACGCCGCTGCCGCCGCTTCCACAACCGCCGATGCCCAGTTGAGCAGAAGTGACTGAATGCGGGGTCTTGTGCGCAGCAATGAAAGTGGGCTTTCCTGTCGAACTGGAACGCGCGGCATGTGGCAATTAGACGCGCAACTCTCGCGCTACGCGATATACAGGAACTCTAGCCGCGATCTTGTAGGCTAAGCGCGAGGCAGACACAGGAAGTCCTCGTCCCATCTCTTGCCTACAAGAATGCATCACCAACAAGCCCAACTCTACGCTCTAGCCGCGCGTTATTCCTAGCGCCATCTACCAACAGACACAGGTTCTGCTGTAGCCAGTGGTAATCTCTCGAGTCCGTTGCTACGATGACGCCAAACGCTACTTCGTCAGGCTTAACAGCTGAAAAATCGCTCTTCGGTCTGAAACCCAAAAGCTGTTTGTCGACTCAACTTTAGGCGAGGGTAAGAATGGGCAAATTGAAGGCAACATGAACAGCTTGGAACCCGACATCACAGCGAGGGATTAGCGACGAAGATGCTTTCGCTGCGAAGCGGGCGGGCAAGGCGTCGCTCTGTTGGGCAACTCTACGTACGGAAGAAACGCTAACCCCACAACTTAAAAATTCGAATCTCAGGTACGTCCGTGAGTCTCACGTATAGGTCCTTTCCATTCTGAGCATGCGCACTCGTCACGCGTGAAGTGCCTACGTACCTGGAGCTTCTACGTACGGGAAACTAAAGCTGTCATTTGAGGGAGACAACGACCTCTTTCATATGTGCTGAGACAGGCCGCATAAGATGGCCCCGGGTTCCTTTGACCCCTCGGGCGTGGACGTGACAGTAGTACGATATGACCACAAATTGCAACGGAAGGAGACTGGCCAGTGATGTTCTGTCCAGAAAATTTTCCCTTTTTCGGAGAATTTTTCGTTGCAATTTTGCTCAAAAGGGAAAAAAGGGATCTGTAATAGATGCAGGGAATTTTAGGAATCGTGGAGTAAAAAGGATAAATAAGATCAGTAAACCGGACTTCGCGTCATTTATTACTTTGTTTTCGTTTAAAAGTTCCCGTAACACATCGTCGAATTTATGTTCAAATATCCGAGGTCGTGTTCCGGCAAGCCTCAAGCATCCAAGACCGCTTCCAATCTGTTTCAGTAAACAGGAGGGAGCATGGAAAAAAAATTAGCAGTAGCTTAGCTCGGCTATGCCAGAACATGCGTAGCGTGAGCTAAGGTTCAGCAATCCAATCCAATCCAGTCCAGTCCATTCCAGTTCAATCCAATCCAATCCAGTCCGGTCCAGTCCAGTCCCTGCTCCTGGCGCATGCGCCGCACGGCTCTCCAGGAGCCACGCGAAACGGCTATCAAGTGGCTCCGGCGCAGCGTCAGACTTTGCTACTGCGCAACGGAGGCGCACAGCTGGGCACGCGCCGACGTCAGTGCGTCTGCCATGGCTATGACATCACTCCTCTGGAATGCGCAGACCGGCGAATGTGCTGACCCGATTGTCTGCCCAGCCGTACTCCAATGGGATTTGCCTTCCAATTCGACCCAATACAATTTAATCCAATCCAATTCAAATCCAAATCCATTTCTATCCAATCCAACGCTCCTCGCGCTTGCGCAGCACGGCCCTTCAAGGTCCACGCGAAATTGCTCAACCTCGGCCAGTGTAGCTTACGCTACAAAAGAATACTGTACGAGGAAGAGCTCATAAAGCGTGAAGCCGCGGGGGTAAAGGGCTGAAGCCTGTTAGCGTGTATTGCTGGGCAATACATACAAAATATTTCGGGTACGCCTTAATTTACATCCTGTCAACAAGAGATGGCGCCAGTAGTCCCGGCGATGAGCTAAAATTACCCGGATTGCACAACAGTGTCTTGTTCTTTTTCATGCGGCCAGTTTTAACTTGAAGATTTGCCATTTTCTTAGCAAGGCTGTTTGGTGTAAAACGTGAAATGCATTGTCAAATGCTACTGAGCAGCAGATGTAGTCCAATATAGTTCATGCTGAAAGTGATTCTTTCAACAGCATCATCGTTGGTTAGGCTACGTTGAGTATACTTAGGTGGCGCTAGCTAACGCTCAAAACCGAAGAGGAACTCACTGATAGATTTATCAGCTCCAAAAAGAGAATGCAGGGAAATGTCCAGGGAATTCTTCAGAAACCTGTGGAGAATTTCTGATCCTAGACATGGATCTTTTTCTCCCCTGCAGGGACCATCACTAGGACTTGTTTGTCTCGTGGTGGTGTTATTTTTTATTGGTTCCACTCGTTGACGAACTGGCTACAAACAAGACTACACGTACGCACTCCGGTGCACCCCAAATACATGCTACAAGGAATTACAAGCCCCCAATGAGTAGGAATACCATTGGGAATGGTGAAATACGAATGCATTGATAACGAGGCAGAAGACACCACAATATTATAAGGCCGTTCGTGCGTTTTCTTCAGTTTTTTGTGCACAGTATTTTTCACTGGTTTTTTTTTTTTTCGGGATCATTAACTAACGGTCCGAGAAGCCTACCTTGCTGACAAGTCAGGAAAAATATTTGTAGGTGTGCTTAACTCGACACCACCATGCAACACAGGTATCTCCCGCTTCGAGAATCGGACGGTTCATTTTTATTTCATCACCTGAAGCGATTCTAAACGTGTGTACAGTGGGTATTAAAAGAAACGTAAACAACGGACCGCACAGCCTCTGCTGCATGCTGTGCCTTCTGAATGCGAAGTCGGTACACTGCACGCATTCGCAGTTCTTCTTGAACCTTTGAGAGGATGGCGCACTCTTTGAGAAAATTCTTGGTCAAGAAGCGATAAGCCGGTCATTTATTTTGATGCGCGGATTTACGCTCCGTCGCCTCTAAGAAGGACGTGGTTGACGGGCATCGTGCAAGCTGCAATTATCTTGCTGCGCGCTTGGCTCCCGAATACAGCAGATGACAGGCACACTGGAAAAATCATTGAGTTTCATACTAATATATGATAGAGGGAAATCTGGCGCTGCATTCGCGGGCCGTCATGGGCGGCGCCATTGGAGCTAGCGACGTTACTCGCCTACTTGGCTTGGTTAGCCACATGGCTTCTTTTTCGTCTTGAAGCCAAAATCAATAAAAACGGGTAACATTGTTTTTTTTTTTTTTTTTTCATCTTGCAGGACGCTTCTGAATAATCCCTGGCAAATACATCTTTCTGGAGCTTTAATTTTATAATAAAACAAATTCGATTAACATGCTGCAGTAATATTGTTGCATTTTTGCAGCCAGAGGCAACTTTTCAGCCTGTTCGTGAGCCATGCCAAGGACAAGTGGAACATCCCTGCCCATTACATGACGGAACGCTCGCTCAAGCGCGGCTCCCCTAGACAGTGTCGCCAGATTTGCCTCTAGTGTATATCAGTATGAAACTCTATGGGAAAAATGATTCCAATGGTGTCAGATTACGGCTGTGTCTAGAGCGCCGTCCAACGTTGATATAGGCACTCCACTAAAGCGACGTGCAACGCTGTTTTTATGAAAAAAATTCCGCGTCTGGCATTATTTCTTCCTCCACTAGCGTAGCTTGACGTAAACTAATCTAATAAAGCCTATCGAACAAAACATAAAAAATTCGCAGCATATCCACGGGGAGAATGATGATGAGTGGGCGAAGCTCCTGAGGGGAAATCATCGGTAAAACCGTGACTCTTCAGTGAAAGTTGAACACACTGCAACTGTGTCCGAACGTAACGTCTAGAAAGTCTCGCTTAAACCGCGCGTCGGCACCTTGGGGCTGAGCTCGCCTGATGCGTTTTGCAGACGCCTCACGAGCTCTCACTGCATCGGGGTCTGCCTGCCGATACGCGCGCTTTCTCGCCGCTTCCCGTTCTCTGACGTTTTGGAGATCCTCTTCGCGCCGCAGCCGTGCCGCTTCGCGTACGGCAGGGTCCTCGCGCCGTTGCCGTGACGCTTGGGCCCCTCGTTCTCGAACGCTGGGATCTTGGCGGCGTCGTCGCGCAGCCAGACGACACGCTTCGGCCTCCCGCTCTCGTACGGCAGGATCTTGGCGGCGGCGTCGCGCAGCTTCACGGAGCGCTTCTGCCTCGCGGGCTCGCACATCGGGATTCTGTCTGCAAGCACGCGCTGCCGCCGCCTTGCGCGCTCGCCGCTCTGCAGCCTTACTTATCCATCGGGCGACTCCGAGCGCGCGCCAACAGCGAACGGATTTTATTACAACGCTCCCCGCCATCTAGTAAACAATCCGAGAACTAAACTAGAGGTAGCCACGCCATCTAGTAAACAATCCAAGCGCATCTTTTCATCATATACAAGTACCGCCATCTAGTAAACAATCCAAGAACTAAACTAGAGGTAGCCACGCCATCTAGTAAACAATCAAAGAACTAAACTAGAGGTGGCTACATACATACGTCGAGGATGGACAGACCCACGCCTTAAGGAGCTTCGCCCCTAAAAACATAATTTAAAACACAGGCAACTAACCTAAGTTAGGAAATTTATAATTGAAACTTAGGATGTAACAAAAACAAGCAGGAGTCGGACTCAAACCTCCGCCCTTACAAACAGGAAGCTAAGACAGAACTGCTACACTACAATTGCAGACGCTCTAACCTGTATCATTGCAGTTTTAAAAAATGCGAGTTTCTCAGACGGCACTCTAGACACCGCGCTTGATTAAACCAGAGTTGTTCCGAGTAAGAGGCGGGTCGGAACGCTCGGATCGAAAGTAATCAGTCCGGGTGTCTCCTTTCTAGCCACACGGACTCAAACTGATGATGGCTGTTACACGTTCGCAGCGCATACCCACGCGTGGATTGGGCGATGCTTGTTCACATGCCTTTCTCTACTCCAATTTCCCATGACGTCTACTCACGCAGGGATTCGACAATCAGTCGTGATTCCGTCCCCTTCATTACAATCAACCATATAGAAAGCTACCGAAAAGCCTAGGCGATTTCCTCCGTTAACTGCTCTTGTAAGGAACGAGGAAAAAATAGGTTAGTGTTGCAGAGCGGAATGCATACTGTATGACGGTGGTCAGTACAGGATCATGCATATGACGGCGCGGAAAAAAGGTCGCTTTTGAGGTTGGCTCTAGTGTTTAGCCGCCTTGTTCCATTCGACTAGCTCGTATATGTCTATCGCTTGCTCAGCAGATTTTTGCTCATGCGAACCTTCTGTTTGCAGGCTCGGAGCGCAAGGCCTGGAACGAATGGGCCGCCACCCTGCACTTCGGGAGGAGGTCATGCGAGTGGCCTCCGTTGACAGTGATGAGGCAGCCGCCATGATTGGACGAGCGCTCAAGAATATCGAAGACATGCACGTCTTCATGAGGCTCTGCGGGGTGGTGAGGGAGAGAGTGGTCTGTCTGCCCAGCCCGGACGGTCGGCCTCAGCTGGACAACCTGGACAAGCGCTGCTGGAAGAGAGTGCGGCAGCACCTGCTAGTTGAGGACGTGCGCTGCTCCGGCAGACCGTAGACATTGCCCACAGGTTCCACTCAGACGTGTGCCCAGCAAAGCCAGCGCTTAAAAACACCAATACTCTACAAAGAAAATAATAATGCGAAAACCAAAAAATTGGCTCCAGTCCACGCTGTTAATGTGATTGGAAAGCAAAGCTTTAAACGACACCCACAACTGCCCATGCGACGTCACTTGAATTTACGCACGTGGCTCTACAAAGAGTGAAACCAGCGATTCTGCCAGCCGTTACCTGGAATTCGCGAGGGGGGAGTCCCGAACGCAGCAGCGTCGGCCACGGCCGGGTTGGGGCGGCGGACGCCGCCGCTGTAGCCTGGCCGTGAGTCGGGAGAAAGAAAACGGAGAGGAGCGTCTTTCGAAGGGTGAGACAGCGGAACCTAGCCATCTACACCACCGCGTGACCCAAATGCAGACAGCTAAACAATTCGGCGTGTGAGCTTAGTTATTCCTATTTATACCGGTTTAAACTAGTTAGTTTAGTAAGTTTGAGAATTGCGAGAAAGCTGAGGGAACTTTTATAATCGCTATTTATCAGAACCAGTTGCTCATTCCGCCTTTTTTCATACCTCCTAAAACACAACCGAATTGGTATTCATCAATTTAGAAAATAGAGTCCCATTCATGGCAAGCAGTGCGCAAAAGGTAGTGTTTCTCTAGCTGCCAGATGTCTGGATGTGGTTTCTACATTTTGTTTTCCCACCCTGTAAACAACGTATGTTTGCCGTACGACTACTCAATTCTGTCGAGTGTGGGTTACCGTGGAGGGGCTGTCGAACAAGCTAATCAAGCCGTGCGAAGGCACCGCCCAATGGACGCAAAGCTACACCAAAACAGGCCCAAAACAGTCGTCGCTAAAGCAGACAACAAAGCCGCACCGCCGACGCGGCCGACGGCGAGCAGGCAGTTCCGCGCGGGGAACGCTGGGTAAATTCCCTTTGCCATCTCTAGTGTGCTCCGTGAGTAAAACCCTCGCCTCCCTCCCTCCCCCCGCGGCCGCCTCCGACGCGTTGGGAGTTTGTTGTCCCACACGCCACGAAAGAACCGTTGGTTGGCAGAGCTAGAAAGCTTTGCTTTAAAATTCACATTGTGCACTGTAGAAGTTATAATCTTGCATGAATGGGATGACAGCTGTAACTGAGTTCCAAGCGATGATACAGGGGCGCATCAATTCCATTTCGCGTTGGTTTCCTCATTGCATTTACAGAAGTAATGACCCTAAAGCAAGAAAAGTTAGCCTTCCTTTTGGAACATGCGAGTATTTAAATATTGAGGCGACGCCAGGGGGGCATTAGAAGCTGGTGCCTTGTTATATCATCTATTTGGTAATTTTCGGAACCGCCCCAATGTCGAGCGGGCTCTAAAGAGTTCCCCCTTAGTGTTCTCAAAAAAAATATTTTCTGTTAAGTTTCCCACGTTGGATGCGTTAAAATTTTGGTCTGCCTGAAGGCATGTACTACTTTGTAGCACCTCTGGGGCGGGCACCTCCTTTGCGTGTGAGGCAGACATAAAACACGCAAAAAAAGTTTTTGCTAAAGCTGTGGAAGTTTGGAATTTTATTGCCCTCTGATATTATCCACTTTAAAATTTTCTACATGATTTGTAGCATCAACTTCCTAACTCGACTTCATCAACTGACACGAAATTTCAAAGCTCAGATAACTATGTAAAAACCTTTCTTTGTATATGGAGATACTCCCTTGGAAGTGTAAACCGTACCATTCGGTACAACATATTTTAAATCAGTTTTAATCCTTGCGCGCCCAAGAAAGCTCACCCGCGCCGTCGAGCAAGCTCACGACGTCATCGGCGCTTCGACCGAAACGGCCGATGTCAGGGCTCTCGTGACGTACCGAGGCAGCCGCGGTAATGTTGGCGCGTGCTTTTCCGCCTTGTGCCCCACGTCACACTTTTTGGGACTGACGTCACGTGCGACTACGGCCGGTCGGGCCGTTCTGGGGCGCGCGCGCGTGCCCAGACCGGTATCGTCAGTGGTGCGACATGAACAGTGACGTCAAATGCGCCTTCCCGTCATACAGGCCGCCTCGGTGTTCGCTTCACGGAAACCTAAACCGACACGAATAAGCGCACCTGTAAGTAATTATTCATGCCGCAATCGGCAATCTAATGTGCTATTCTATGATTAGTGGGCTCGTAGGCACCTATACCGGCGAAAAAAACGTAACACAAAAATTTCGTGCCAGTACTCCTTTTAGCTTAGGCGGCGGCGTCCGCGTAGCCCAGCGAGCAAACTAGACACCCCAGGCAGAAATGAAAAGGAACAGTGGCGTCTGGTGTGGTGAAGGGCGGCGCGTCATCTTCCTGCGTGTCGCCAACTCTCAGTGTGTCTGACTGCCTCCCCCTCACACTTTTGCAATGCGTTGCCGCAGAGAAGCACCCTCGCCCTGACACCTTCGCCTATTGTAGCCGAGCGAGAGAACTAGATACCCCAGGCAGAAATGAAAAGGAGCAGTGGCGTCTGGTGTGGCGAAGGACGGTGCGTCATCTTCCTGCGTGTCGCCAACTCTCAGTGTGTCTGACTGCCTCCCCCTCACACTTTCGCAATGCGTTGCCGCAGAGAAGCACCCTCGCCCTCACACCTTCGCCTATTGCTCATCTCCCATTTGTGGCTCATCCGAACCACGTGACATATGCGCGGGAGGTTCAAAGATGATTTGGGCTGCGAGATCACGGCAGGATAGCGCGCGCCAGCGTGCCTTCGGTGATCACGCGATCACTTCATGAGGCGCAGCAGATGTTAATAATAATGATTAAAGCGGGGTCCAGGGCCAAGACCCCTCCTGGCCCTGGAACAGAGTAAATGTTTAAACCCATTAATCTAAAAAAAGCAATGATTTCTCCCTCGTATGCCGTAGTGCCTGTATATGAGCAAATACGCATTTTCAAACATTCTTGGGACCCGTGGACAACTTCCAGTTATGGTAACACAACAAAAAAGGCATTGTATCAGAGCCCGGACGCCCATCCCAGAACTGGCGCGGAAAAGGCGGCGATAACAGTTGCCCTTTCACTCATGCCTACCACTGCAACAATCATTACAGATTCTTAAACAGCTCTCCAAAAATTCGCCGCTGGACGCACATCCCCAACGGCACTCAAAATGTTTCGCTCTAACGCCGCGCAATCCTTTGTGCAGCTGATCTTGACCACAGCGATTACCGGGCTCGAGGGAAATGAGCCGGTCCATGACCAATCCCGAGGATTTACTATCCGTGCTGGACCGAGCTCGCATACCTACCACGGGTGCCCGGGACCGTCTGGTTGTTTATCGTGACAGTAATACCTATTACCTTCTTACCTGTCGGATTTACCCTCAGGTAGATAAATACCTTACATTCGAGAAGAGTCACGTCTGGCGCCAACTCCCGATGGGAGTATTCCCGAATTTCATCTTCATGACCCTACTCGCCCGGCCTATACCTTACCTCGGCTGTCCCATCATCACCAGCATCACCAGCCTATCTACACCCACTGCATGGCAAAGGCCTCTCCCATTAATCTCCAACTACCCCGGTCCTGTGCTAACTGCGACCAATGTATCCCCGCAAACGTCTTGATCTTATCTGCCCATCTCACTTTCTGCGCCCCCTGAAACGCCTGCCTTCTCTAGGGATACACTCTGTTACCCTTAATGACCAACGGTTATGTTGCCTTCGCATTACATGCCCTACCCACGTCCATTTCTTCTTCTTAATTTCTACTAATATTTCCTTAACACGCGTTTGTTCCCTGACCCACTCTGCTCCCTTCTTGTCCCTCAATGTTACACCTATCATCTTCCGCTCCGTTGCCCGCTGAGTCGCCCTCAATTTAAGTTGAACCCTCTTAGTGAGCCTCCAAGTTTCTGCCCCATAGGTGAGTACCGGTAAGATGCAGCTGTCATACACTTTTTTTCTTCAGGTTGTCCCTTAGGTGGTGCCAGTGCCAACCAAGCCCACATCCTCTGGCCGTGTCTTCAGAACCCTTCCCTTAATTCCCTTGTGAGCAGATTTCGGAGGTCTGGTTTCGCAGCCCCGACCCGCACCTACAGATACGCTGGTCAAGAGGGCGGAAGAGGTCGCCAAAAGACATCTGCTTACGACGACGACGACGAGATTTCCCACCTAAATCAAGAAAAGGGACTCCTGGAGGGAAGACCTTCTTCCCCTTGCCCGCAAGCAACCTTCCGACTTGGATTTTCTTTAACCCATTTCCGCAGCCAATAAAGTTTTCTCTCTCTCCCTCCCCCGTCTGCAGCAGTGACGTCGCATCGGCGCACGCTTGTGAACGCGCACAATTATTTGGAGGTTTTTATGTTTTATATAGAATTATCACACACAGCCACTTCAGTGCCCGCATCATGAAGGTTTCTAGGTATTCTGCCGTGGCGAAGGGCGTAACATGTATAACAGGTATTGCTAACACGTACGAATTGGTGAGACTCTCAAAGGAAGAGAAGCAGCTTGCCGGTGACTCTTTAGTAGCAGCGCGGTGCCCGTATATGTGGGGTATAGGTCTACTGAGAAGGCACACCACTACAGTGCCTTGCAAAAAACACCTTTCCCCACCTACAAAGAGTTCGCGACAACTCCGCTCAAGTTACCTCTTCTTGTTGTCCCTGGTGTGGAGCGGACGGCACTCTTTTTCCCATGGTTGGTGGATGCCCCTCCCACCCTCTCCCCCAAAACCAAATCCTTACAACTAGAACCACTAAAGCCATTTTGGTGTCTCACGCCAGGGTGGCCAGCTTTATGCGCTTTATTGCAGCCGATATTGACGAGCGGAATTTGTCCGGGCGCCGCCTGGCAACCATGACAGCTGTATTTACTTTACAAAGATTTCGAGACAGCTTGCCGGTGCGACAAGGTCAGGCTCGGTTGCGCTAACATGCCTCATTTAGTGTCTATGGGCTACGCTAGAGCCACCAAACAAGCTACTCTTTTCTAGTGGCTGTAATTTGCGCTAGGTCACTGTCTTTCTATCAGCGGGAAACAATGCCGGCGTTTTTCAACTGCCAGCCGGTTGAAACAGCCTGGTACTGGGCAGCACGGCATCGCTACTCTGTCTGTGGCATGAAGACTCACTCCCAACGTGTCATACAGCCACACTGCGCTCTGACAATCACGATTTATCGAAGAACGCGCGCGCGGCCACACAGAGGCACCAAAATTTCAGCGCCCATAGGTCACCCAGGGTAAACAAATGTCACGTGACGAGCTTCTTAATTCTGTGGCTTGTAATAGCTCGCCATGTTGAGGCCTCTTGCCTCCGTTGTTTCAATTGCGGTTCTTTCAAAGGCAGTTTTGCATATCTTTATCAGTACTCAGTAAACAGAACTCCTGTTAAATGGAACTAATTTTTACGGACCCTTGAAGTTCCGTTAATCGAGAGTGTACTGTATATCCAAAGCGATAACGTATCCTTAGATGCTTCCACGAAATATCATCCTCGGCGAAGGTCAAAGTTCGGCAGCCAACGTGCATGTACGCACTGGCCTAGTTTGGTACATCACGCATTGTCGCTAGAGTATTGGCCTCGCCCTTGGAAACATAACGCAGGAACTTTAAACCCGGCACGGTATATAAAAGAGGATTTAAAAAAGGACGAGAAGGACATGAACGAGATTACTCCCGGAACCCAGGTTGCCGGGATTCCTGTGAGCAGACAATCGTTTACACAGCCGTGCTATTGAACATTTTATTTGCAAAATAAACTGGAGATAGAGCATTGTACTTTCCACTTTTCAGCCATTCCTGCCTTTCGGAAAGAACTTTCATCGTGTCAGGCTACTACAGGTCAGAGTCCTTGACGTCCTCGAGTTTAAGGAAGGACCGCACGTGGCGCCAGCAGTCTTCGTTCAGGACGTCAAGACGCGGACCCCGGGGTCCGCGCGCTTCGAACACGAGCTCGTTTTTCACCACGCCAGTGAGCCGCATGAAGGCGAGCATGGGCTGCATATCGGCCAGGGACCGGCGCGCCATGGTGGTCGCCTCGGCCTCGCTCACGGACGCGAGCTTGGCGATCTCTTCCGGGAGGACGGGATGGTCGAAGACCCACTCCAGGGCACGGGCACCGCACCTGTGAGAAAAGGGAGACCAGCACCTCTATTACGGCACATAAAAATTCGCCGACCATTAAAGTCTGTAAAGGTAGATGCTCAACGATGCTTGAGTCGGAATTATACGAGGCGTCCCCGTTATGGAAACAGAAGAAAAGTGAAATTCAACATGGGTAACGGCAACTTGTCTAGACGACGAGACTGTAGTGATGGCTCCTATGCCGCCTGTAGTGTGTCTGCGTTATCTGGTGCTGTCCCCCTGAACTGTCAAGTGCACTCTGAACGTGACGTCACTGGTCACATGTGTGGGATATATATGTATGCTGGCGGCATGGTATAAAGGTTGTCATTATCTCGCCCGGATCTTCGGTGGCTCAGTCCCTTTCCAGGTTCATACGGCAGCCGGGCTGCGCTTGGCCTACTCCTATAGGCCGTAACACGACCGCGACCGCCACCCCGCGGAGCCGGAGGGAATCAGACACGCAAGCGCTTGGAACGCCGACCGAGATAAGGTTGCCTGAACGTTGACAAGGAAGACGCTGGTCGAACAGTGGCGAACCTTTAAGAAACATTTCTTATCTCCTTGGGACTGCTGATCCCCCGGGGAATGGCGAATATTGAGAACAAATCGACTCTAAATGCGTATCCAGGTGATGAGACCTCTAGACTGTGGGGACTTCTTTGGCGGCCCTGCACAACTCTGGTCGGCAGCTCTGCCCTCGCCATCCCCGCTCACCGAACGGCCACCGGCAACGCCACCTGAAGATGGTTTCTTATCTAGGTGGCGTTGCCAGAGGCCGCTGGGACTTGTTGACCTCGTCGCCCGGAAGATGGCGCGAGGGGATGCGGGGAAGTGGGGCTGTGTGCGGAAGTGCGCGGGGACGCTCTCCCTGTTTTTGGGACCCCGAGAGGGACGCTTTGGTATGTGCCCGGACGGGAAACTACGGAGTTGGCCGGTGTTGCTGTCTGTCTACTGCCATGGTGTTAGCAAAGTAGCTACTTACACAACCGCAGTATGCCTCATTCTTCGACCTACCGTTGAGAGCAGGTCCACAAAACTAGAGATCCAAATGAATGTTTTGAACGGCGTTCGACTTTGACGGTGACCGCGTGGTAATAGCGCAAGCGCACACGGGTGCATTCGTTGTCCAATGCCTCGCGCTATAAAGACACGTAGCTTGTTGTACGCACACATGACAAATCCAGTCGAACCTCGAACGAAGTAGTATCGGGACAGTGAATTCGTTCGTTATATCCGATATCCGTTCTAACAGTAGCGCTAAACATCGGTTCAAACCAATCGGTAATCTGACTCGCTCAGAAATACTGGATACAAAAATGCATTATTTTAATCTTCGAACCCACTATAAACAAGGTAACCCTCATCTTTCTCCTTGTGGCATTTCAAGCTCAGTGAACCAGAATATGATACAGGAAATTACAACAGCTGACAAAACAGGCCTGCGTTCTTATTTTTTCGACGAAGGGTGTGATCTTTGTTTCGTGGCTATTCACAGCGCTGAGCTGGATGAAGCTTTCCAGAGTGTCCACGAACAAAGGGGCCTTTCCTACGTCTGCAGTTTCGGACGCCGGGAGTTTTAAGTGCAATGCACTTCTTAAGCGACCCTCAACCTGCGTCCACCGGCGATGTCCGCATAGCATACCCACGTGGGGGATTGGCCAGGAATCTCCTCGTCTTCCTTGGCAACGGGGGGAGATGGGCGCGCGCTGCCTGGCCGCTGACATGGCACATACCCACGTGGGGGATTGGCCAGGAATCGGGCGTGAGAAGGGCTAATGCACCCGCTTAAAGGAGTACTGACACGAAATTTCAAAGATGGGCGCGCGCTGCCTGGCCGCTGACATGGCACATACCCAGGTGGGGGATTGGCCAGGAATCGGGCGTGAGAAGGGCTAATGCACCCGCTTAAAGGAGTACTGACACGAAATTTCAAAGCTCAGATCCGCTCTAGCAATCAAGTACAACGACAACACAAATAGGTGTCTGTGAATAAATGCATCTTTCTTTCTTTGTAGTTGTGTGTGTGTGTGTGATCTCTCTTTCGCGAACATTACCGAACCGCGCAAATTCAACTCGTGCATTCGCACTTTCACATTCTTCCCCTCGGGGAAATGCGGGGATTTTTTTCCAAGTAGCTTCTCAGCCTACTGCTCAAATATTTCTTCGTTATACCAGATAGTGCGCGCGGCGCTCACAGTTTTACCTTCGTTATAAAAGAATAAGTGTCATTGAAATGAAGCGTGACCAACCAAACCTCGCATTTATAGTTCGCTATAACCGATAATTCGCTATATCGGTGTTCGTTACAACGAGGTTCAACTGTACATGAAACCGTAGCCATATAATTTTTGCCTAAACGGCAACGCTTAATTCATCTGCCAAACAATTTGAGAAGACGCCAGAATGACCGCGTCTGACGGCAGAGACAGGCGAGAGCGAGCACGAGCACACACGCATGCATGGCATCGGGTATATTTTCAAACGACTAGAAGAACGGCGAATTGGACGTGTTGGCATACGTCCATGATTGGAAAAGCGCTGTTCAAAAACGAAGAGAAACCAACAAACACAAGACGGAAGGCTATTATCAATGTAATTTTAGTTTGGAAAATGTAAAAATATAAGTATAAGGAGCAAGAATCTGCGTCATCACCAAAAACATTGATAGCGTCGATTTGAAACATCACTACCTTCGAACGAATGAAACATCGATGGCAGACCGCAGGAAATAATTACAAAGCGAAAAAACAAAAAAACAATCAAACTCCTACCAAAAACGCAAACTCCATGTATCTGATAACTGACTTGTGTTTCTTGCTCCGTCTTATCTTTGAATAGCCTTTTTTCCAATCACGAACGCCAACGCGCCGACGCTACACAGGCGGTGAGGCACGCCGTAGTGGAGGGCTCCGGATTAATTTTGAAGATCTGGGGATCTTCAACGTGCGCCGAAATCTCGAACACACGGGCGTTTTTGTTTTTCGCCTCACCAGAAAAGCGGCCGCCGCGGCCGGGAATCCAGCCCGCGTCCTTGTGCCCTGCGGCAGAACGCTTTAGCCACTGAGTATTTTTAGAAGTAGGGGTAGCAGCACTTTCAATGTGAAATTATAGGAACGACGTGAATGTCGCTTCTGGCAAGGCTTTGCACGCACATGCTGACACCTTACTCAAGAAGTAAAACGACCACCGCAGAGCCTTTCTGGCGCTGTAAAAAAAAAAATAAACCACTAACAAAACTACTGGTATTGTTACATCCCATAGGACTAGTGAAAGAACAACGCTTCCATGGCGGTTCAGATGCAAATACCGGAGTTTTCGTGCACGGGGACAACGATGTGTCGGGCAAGAAATTAAAATGCCACGCGCCGCCGGTCAAGTCGGCTGTGTGCAACAAATGCGCCAATATTCCCCATGAGGCAGCGAATAGGCGTTTTCTAGTCAGCACAGCCAAGCGACGCATGGCGCCATCTGGGGGCATGTTTGAAGCTATGTCCACGTGCTCCTAGGCCTCAATTTAACCGCTCAGAACCGCTTGCTCTCGTAGTTTAATAGTTCCGCTCCTGCGAAGCGAGCACCTTAACCCGGGTTGAAATCCCGTTACCGTTTTTTTTTTTAACTTTCAAGTTGCTCTGCGCCCTAGCTCATCAGCTCTTTTTGTTTTGTGAACGGTCAACTCAGCCATTCTCAATGCCTACAACATGTCTACATTAAACCCAAATTAGCAGTTCCCTACTCAAATTTCTCCATTAGCGATTTGCAAGACATCATGGTCTTACGCACTCCCAATTCACCAAACTGGTCTGAAAAGCAGTGCTCCTAACTACAAGGCCATCTCACTCGCAAGCGTATGTTGAAAAAATGTAGGTAGCTCACACTAACGCGTAAGACTTCAAGGCAGCGAAGCTGGACGCAACAGTAGCGTGTTTCCTCTTTTTCGCCTCACGGCGTTGTTTGAGCGTCGCCGCTGTACGAGCGAACACGGCTGTATGTTCGCCCAACTCCAACGCACACGACTCTGCGCGCACGTCGGCTTCCTTCGTCGCGCGCACTTTTCGCTGCGGCGGCGGCGTCCTCGCCTCCCTCCGCCAGGTAGCGGCACGTGCCCCGCGCGCTTCTCAGCTCCCTCGTCGCCTATCTCTCCCCGCCATCGGGCGCTGGTCCGATCCGGGCGCTTGCGGAAGGAGGTGTGGTTTGACCCGTAGCGCTCAAGGTCAGAACTGGTCACCCCGCGAAGACTGCCCGAGGTAGTGTACGGCAGCTTTCGCTACAAAACCTTAGAATACATCTTTTTACAGCTCCTTTGTTAAGCACCCGGAAAATGGTAACTACTGCACGCAAGCTCAACATGTCTTTAGGTCCGGTCTTTCGTACACGACGCGATTACTAGAATTCAGCCATAATTTATTTTGCAGTTTTGACCTTGGCCTACGAGTTGATTGCGTATTTTTGGATTTAAAGAAGTGTTTGTGTACCACATAATCTTTTACACAAACTGTTCTGTCTTGAAATACATACCAGCGGAATTAATTGGATCACTTCTTATTTTTGGTCAAGGTCTCAGTATGCTGGGATAAATTACTATAATTCAAACCGAGTTGACGTTACGTCACCGATACGTCAAGGGTCGGCATTAGGGCCTTTGTTATTTGTTGTTTCAACGCCGCCTGTATTAACATTGCCTGACGCGTCGCGCGCTTTTGAATGGGAAGGGTAGGGACGCTTAGTTCAGGCCACGGCCGCTGGATGAGAGCGCACGCTGGATGAGAGCGCACGCAAGGTGCGGCCTGCCGCGTCGCCCGGATTTCAACGGGCGAGGGCGTGAGTGGCGGTGGTTACGTTTGCCGCCGCTTGACTCCCTCGCGGCGCTAGCGTTCGGGGACTGGTTTCGGGACGGAGCGGGGCGGTCCCCGTAGGCGAGCGCTTGCACCGACTGAGAGAGACAGCCAGCGCACGGGTTTTAAAGATGCGGTTGTCCTTCCTGGGCTACTCAACCGCGAAAACTATCTGTCCGTATGTATGTAAGTGTGCCAGTCTGTCGCTCGATCCAGCCGCCCGGCCGTGACTGAAGCAGCCAGAAGCTAAAATAATTCTTGAATGAGATATAGGCAATACATTTTAAATCTAACAAATCTATAAAGATGCTCCATATTCGACAACATTGTTAAAAAAGATAATATTCAACAAAAAGATAATAACCACCGGTTAGCTTTGTACAAAGCGTCTCACACACAGCACGTAAACCGCGTTGCACAGTTTAAAGCCGCAAGTTCTTTAGTTACAGTTCAAGCGGCAGGTATTTGGTGGGACTTTATTCGTCCGAAATTTCAAAAATGTCACCTTTTCTCGGGAAACGCGGTGTCGACACACGGGAGAGCGATGAATATTTGCCGGCGACGGATTAAAGCTTGCCTAAAGACACTTCTTTGCAAAAACATGCTGGCCGGGCGGAATGCGCACCTCATAAAACGAGGACAGGCGATAGGATGGTCGAAAAAGGATTTGAAAAGACTAGACATTTTGCTATGCGTGTCTTTTTTTTTTTTTGATACACTTATACTGGCCCGATCATGTCTTGCCGCGCATAGAGATTTGGTTGTTTTATTTTCGCAGGCACGA
This sequence comes from Haemaphysalis longicornis, assembly GCF_048455015.1. Taxonomy (NCBI): domain Eukaryota; kingdom Metazoa; phylum Arthropoda; class Arachnida; order Ixodida; family Ixodidae; genus Haemaphysalis; species Haemaphysalis longicornis. Next base: position 63,658,361 of record NW_027526385.1, read on the forward strand.
CAATGCCTTTAAACGCGCTATGAAAACTTGATTACAGCTCGAGGTTGTATAGAAAGAAAAATAAATGCACCGTGCTGTGTTCAAGAAACAGTGCGTACGCGGTCCACGTTGCTAAGCATTTTTCAAACTTTGCGATGAGAACAAGCGCTATATCCTCCGTTATTTCACCGCCGATTTAAACCCATACGCATTTATCCGTGAAGCTAACGGCCGGGCTCCTGGAGCAGCACCAGTATGCGCTCAAATTAGCGCGCTTTAAAGACGTTGCGCTAGTTTTGATCTGTGAACATACTGCGCTTCAATTCGAATTAATTTTCGTAGCGTAAGAAAATTTTCACATACGTTATTATTACGTCAGCTTTCTTTTTTGAGTACCCTAGCATAATCTCTACGTAATGCAACAAGTGCAATGCCTTGTATCTGCACAAATAATGTGTAATTCACGCAGTTAGAACAATTAATAATTATGATATTCAAGATGTACAATTGTTGGTTTAAAATAGCAAAGAAAACAAGAAAACGTGAAGTGGAAAAGCGATGTTCGAATGCTTACGCATTATTAGGCAATTTTTGGAATTTCTGTACAATTTCGCTTTTTTTCTTTCGTGTCCGGGCAAAAATTTAGCTTGCCAAGCTCGCCAAATATTTTTTTTTAAGTTTTTTGTCGACCCGGAAATCCCATCTGCTCTCCTTAATTTTTTTAGAGGCTACAGGGAAGAAGTAAAAATATCAGGTAGAAACTGCAATCGCTTTTCACTCAACTGTATATATATATATTATCAAAATAAAAAAGGGCCGACATGATATTAGTATTACTTCATAACTACATAACGTGTAATCAAGTCATATGTGCCGTGAGATTAATACGAATTGGGGTGTTTTATTTAGTGCACGAGGAAAAACGTACATAAAAGTTGGTTACGTCTTAAACATTGAGAAGTGTTGGCACTCATAAATAACAAGCGCCGCCACAAAAACATTGTTTCTGCTTGTCGGGAATTTTAATATATTCTCTGCAGTCGCAGCTTGCAGACAAAACGTAAATCTCTGCCGTGCGTGAGGTCACAAAGAGCATGCCGGGCGACGTGAGACACAACGACACAGCAATGCAAGACAGAAGGCACACTATCAACGCGTAATGCTGCTGCTGTGAATGGAATTTAACTTCCACCTTGACCAAATTAAGCTCGGCCGCCGCTAATCGTCTTTGTCTTTTAACAGGCGTAACATTAGTGCTGGCAAATGCCTTATGCGGAACGTGGAACGCCGATGATAAGCCCACACTTCGAAATAAGCGGCCCAAAAGCCGGCGTCCCGCGGGCTGCGCTCACCGCAACCAGTCCCGGAACGGTGGCGCCGCCGCGGCAGCGATGGGTACTAGGCACCCTCACGCCGGTTTGGGAGCACGCGGCAGGCCGCACGTCAGTGCGCCTCTCATCCAGCGGCCGTGTTCAGGCACTGATCCGCTATGTGGCGCGTGCCGGCGGACATCTCGCCTTACGTCACTGCTCGCGAGTCGCGAACGCTGCACCCACTTCGACGACGTGTGTCTGTCAGCTTGCCTGTTGGGCTTCAAGGGCCGTTTCGCTTACATCTTAGCCGTGACGGGGCGCTAGTTCTGTGGC